>NC_051434.1:14273371-14275249 GCF_001649575.2 Kryptolebias marmoratus
CTTGTAGGGCACCACAACTGCTTCCACCCGCGTCGATCATCATCATCATATGAAATAACTTTTTGTCACAACAAAAAATAGTGGCTGGTAAAATATTTGAGTGGCTGGTAAAAAATTTTGTCCACCAGCCACAGTGGCTGGTGGACAAAATTTTTAATTTCCACCCCTGCCTGCGACTCCTGTGAGGATGATTAAAGTTTGCAAATATTTTGAGGCGGATTTGAGAATCCCCTCCCGTACACCGCTGGCAGTTGTCAACAGTGTGATGGCTCTGATTTAGCAGTGGAACCAGCTTGGTTGGAAAATCCCCCGCTTTTTGTTTTTATTCTAATTAGTTGAGACGGTCAAAAGGGAAAACAAATGCGTTACAGAAAAGGTTGTATCGTTGATGAAGTGTGCTTTTTTTGTTCTCATCTTTAATTCGTTCCTTAAACATCCTTGTCCTCTGCTTTTTGTAGGAAGAGACGCGGAGCCTTCAACTCCAAACAGCTTCTTTACCTCGAGAAATACAGACCCAAAATGCGTCTGCGGTTCAAAGATACCAACGGCCACAACTGCTGTGTGCAGTAGGCTGCCCATCAGTTCAATGTGCATCTAGTCTGGAATCTTCCAACATGGAGATTTAAAAAAAGAAAAGAAAAAAAAAAAGAAACGAGTGCTTATCAGTAATTATTGTGATTTGTAAACACAGTCATGGTTAATTGATCAGAGAGCAATCGGATGATCAGACAAATGAAACTAAATCTGGGGAATCCACCAGCCGAAACGACGAATGGAAGGTCAAAGCACACAGATGGGCCCGCCACCCGGTTCTGCTGTTCAACCACGGGCCAGAATCTTTTCCACTCGAGTCCATCCTGTTCCTTTTGTTTTTGTTTTTATTTTTCTTACTATTTTTTGTTTCAGTTGTAATCATGGGATAATACCTTCCATTATGTGAATTTTTCTTTTTTAATTTTTTATGCAAATGTGGTGATGAAAGCTAAACATGTCATGATTCTGGTTTTGTTTTTTTTTTATGTCTGCTAATTATTGAAATGATCAGGCCTTTTTAAAGAAAAAAAACGACTTTGAACGCATTGTGACTGTCGTCTTTATTATTATTATTTTTTTTTTTTTTTGCACAGAACTTGAAAGTTTCACCTGAAAATGCAGTAATGTTTTCCTTGTACTCCTCACTCGCTTTAAGTCACTTTGAATTTAGGGGTTCACTGAGTGTGAATGTCAATATTTATTCACAAAGAAATGTGTGGCAGTTTCTAGTTCGGCAGGGGGGCAAGGACACTTTGAATATCCAGTAGTTTTCTTCTTATTTTTTTTCTTTGTAATTATTTGAGCCTTTTTTTTTTTTCTCCTCTTTTTAAATCTTGGAGTGCAATAATCAGTCCACCTCAGATACACTCATCAAACCCTGCTGGACCTCTCTCACACACACATACTTACACATTTCAAACACACACACACAGAACACCCTCTCCACCTGGTGCTCCTCCTGATTTCACTTACTCTACGGAATGACGGGGGAGGGGGGGAGTCTCATCAGGATTTCCCAAAATATGCACACTTCAACTCGTAAATACAGAGCCTCGGCTCCAATGTGACAGGCAGGGTGGAGAAGAACGAAAAATGGTCAGTTTTTTTTTTTTTTTTTTTTTTAAATCATTGTACCCATTTTGAAAACATCCCCAATTCGTATTGGTTCTTTAAAAATAAAAACATTGAAATAATAAAAAAAAGGAAAGCATCATGTGGTTTATCTACTTTAACACATTTTCATGGGTTTGCAGTGAAAAGCTGAACTGTCGAGTTTAGTTGCTGTTAAAACAGGCTGGTGTTGGTGCATGGGGGGGGGGGGGGGGGCCATGTTTTCATGTTATA
>NC_051434.1:14275450-14521849 GCF_001649575.2 Kryptolebias marmoratus
TTTTTTTTTTTTTTTTTTTTTTTTCCTTTTCCCAGTGGAGAGGTGACTCAGCAACACGTGGAAAACACGGGACACTGGTACTGAGAAATGACTCACCCCTCAAACTGTTGATCACGACTCCAAAGAGACAGGAAGCGGCTGACGGGGCTCCCTCTGCTGTTTAAGTGACGTCACTGCCGCACGGGCTCGTGGAGCACTCGGATCCGTAACAAATTTGGTTCGTTTAGCTTTTCTTTGCTAATTTAGGCAAATTAATAAAAACGCAGCTTGAGGGGGGGGAAACTGAACAGCCAAGTGACAATGATGTTTCCTCGATCTCACTGAACATGCAGCCGACAGGATGTCGGCAGCGCTACGGAGCCACAAATGAGTTCACACGCGTTCATCAGATCAGTGCTGCAGCACCTACTTTGAATAAAATGAATGTCATTTACCCCTGGAGTTCATGCCAAGCGAAGCCTGATTTGCATCCCCCCCAACTCGTTATTCATTGCTTCCGTTTAGCGGATTTGTTGTAAAGCAGCAAACTTGAGTTGCAGCGTGAGGGTGCGAGGGCTCGGGAAGCAGTTTGTGTCATCGTTGACCTCTAGAAGCCCAAACAACTGGGCCTTTTGGATGCACCAACATTGTTCAGCTGGGTCTGTTTGGAGCTGGTGGAAGAACAGATTACTGATCAACAGGGAACCATGCTTTTAAATAACATTTTTAAAGATTAAATTTTAAAAAAAAGACTTCTTTTATTGCATGCCACGTTTTCCATCAATAGACGTCATAGGAGCTAAAAGGATCCTGTGACTCAGCATGACTAACGTGGTGAGTCACATTCGGAAAGACAAGGATCAAAGCCACAAACCTGTTGCGACGACGTGGCGAAGGCTTGTGTTTGTCTGTAAACAAGAATGTCTTTATTTCTTCAAATTGGCCGACTTCCTGGTAGTGTGGATGTGGAAAAACATCTGACCTACAGCAGATAAAAATAGTCCACACATGGCTTTTAAAATGCCAGACTTCTTGTGATGTTTAAAACAAAAAAGCAAAACTTGCCACCTTTTAATGTGACCTCTAACTTGAGCAATCCTACTGAAAAAAATGTATTGGGGGGAGGAGGGGGTATAAAAAATACGGCGCAACAAACTGTTTAAACCAACACTGTTGAAGCACCTTTTTGACTGAATCACAGTAGTCTTTTTTTTTTTTTTTTTTTTTTCCTTCTGTATTTGCTGATATTTGCGCTCTCTTCAGGGTCTTGGGGTGGGACATTCCAAAATGCTTATATATAATTTTAGTTATTGATATGAACGTATACTTGGGCTCATTGTGGAGCTGAAAAGTGAAACTTCACCGTCAGTTTTTGAGACAAAACTGCCGGGTGTTTGGAATCAATCCTAATTCTCTCTACCTTGATTAAAGCCTGAAGAAAAGCTGTGTAACATTTACCCCTTTTGCCTATGTTTCGTTGTGAATATTAGACATTTATCATCACCTGCTGCCATGCAAGGTGAGCAGTAATGTGACTGCCTGTGTCTGTCTGTTAGTAAAATACCTCATGAACCATGTGGAAAATTAAAAGATCGTCCTCAACTGATGGACTTCTAAAGTTAACCCGATTCTGGATGACCGCCACAGCTAATTGACCTTAGAAAATACAAAAAAAAATGGCTGTAACTCTGTGATATTGAGCACAAATTTGGGCCCGGTCCCAATCCGCACACTACACCTTACGCCCCTCTATGAAGCGTGTACTCAGTCAAAGTACACAGAAGGGCTCGTGTGCACAGGTTACAAGTATGCAGACATTAGAGAATCGGGACAGCACAGGTTATGTCATCGACTTGTGCCTCTGCGTTATAACTGCAACATCCAACATGGGACCAGTCCCTGTTTTGGCATTTCAAGAAGGTGCCAGTACAATTTTTAAAAGTACCGTTTAGGTATTTTTGCTTTCCAAAGTCATTGCAGGAGATATTTGGCTGTTCAAATGTGTTTTGTTCTGACTTGCTGAACACGGAGCAAAGTTTGATAGTATTCACACCTGTACAGCAGAGTGAAACAAGAATTACTTCAATACTTTACATTTAAAACTGCTTTTCTTTCATAACAGACACAGCTTGCTCTGTCACCACTGCCATATGTCCACCTTTTAATTCAAAACCCTTTCATTATCAGTAAGGACAATTAAAAAAAAAAAAATCAAAACGTCACATGCAGCAATGAATTGTGGGTAAATACTTGGCCGAAGTCCACCTGGATGCGGCCTTAGCCGAAGGGCAGATGTAGTACACAAAGGGGGCGGGGCCAAAGACCACTCCAGAGAATTGGGACACACTATGCGCTCAATCCCTTTAGTGTGAACACGCATTTGAAGGACACGAGGGTGGAAGTGGGAGTATTGGGACCGGGCCTTGGTGTCGTAGTAGCTGAGCGTCATCCCTATCACGCAGTCCAAGCACTACGAGCTCTTTGTTTAAAATCTGCAAAGAGGTGGGCGATTCCTTCAAGGAATGCTAGCTTTTATTCACAAGCCAACATAAAGAAACACACATTTAAGTTCGACATAGATTTGTGAACGCATACCTGACTGTACGAACCCCAGACATGCAAAAAAACCCAACTGAGATGTTGGCTTCCGCATGACAGTAATGACTAAAAGAATCCACTTTACAACGAAACAAGTTTAAAGTCCCTACAGACCGTGCGCCGTGTCATCATCTGCCTACAGTGTGTGAAGAACAAACTGGTTCGACAAGTAGAAAACCCCTCCTCTGCAGAGCGCAGTCATTACAGATTCTTATGTCTCTGTGTTGTAGAAACAACTGTAGGTATACGATTTCATTTAAACCATTAACACTCTGTGCCAAAGCCTCTTTTAATAATCTTAAAATCCACACAAACCGTTCAGTGGCAGACCTCGAGAACTTCTATATTTGCTACAAATAACACGGGAGATGAAGGCCTAAAGGTTTGGATTCTTCTACAAGAAGGCCTTGATCTCGCAGCGCTCACACTCCTGCAGAGCCGATCTAGGCCACACCACTCCGGGAGGATCCATTGTGAATTGTGGTGCTTTTAAAAATGCATGCTCGCTCTCGGCTCTGGATCTTTAATGAGGTGTGTCTGAAATATTTGATCGCCCCGCGCTCATTTGAAAAACAAATACGTTTACGCCCATTAATATTTGATGCGGAAATGAATATATGTAAAACACATACATTAATTAGTCTGTTTTGATCAATTGTCTCCGTCAAACGCCGAGCGCGGGCTTTCCGCACGGTTCCTCCCCACAGGCTACGCTGTGTTTCTCTTTTTTTTTTTTTTTTTTTCCTGTCGCTTCGGAACAAAATTGTTTAGCCTTCAGAGCGGGATTTAATGTTTCCTAACTTCATGCACACGAGAGAGGAAATTAACCGTTCGCTCGGCACCGAGGCCGATTTGTCAAACGAGCGTCACGCCGCGTGATGTGCCACTCTCCGAAAGGTTTACAAAACAAGGAAGTCAAAGAAAAGTGTGGTGAAACCCGATGTTCAAAGGGTATGGAATTCAAGATGGCTCGTAAACATTTATGCTGTCAGCCGAGCGTTTCTAAGTTTCTGTCTTCTAGGAACTTATTATTATTGATACTCAGGTCAGCACTGTGAGCACCTTTGCAAAACCACCAGGCCAGGCTCCTTGAGGTTTTAGGTTGGAGTGTTTTAGACGTAGCTTCAGTCATCATTTAGAATTCTATTACAGAGGAATGTCCTGATTTTCTCTATTGAGTGTTTTAGAGACAAAAGGGACGTCCAGAATTGAACCAGATCTTCTTCTCAACTAGGGGCATTTTCCAATGATCACAGGGGTATCGGGGTAGGTGGATGAGCTTGAGGCAGCTTTTACCTCATAGCAAGAAGGTCACAAGTTCAAACCTCAGCCTTTTCCGAGTGGAGTTTCCATCTTCTCCCTGTACATGTCAGGGTTTTTCTCTGGTTACTTCAGTTTCCATGTTTTGGCGACCTGGAGGTCATTCTGAAATTGTCTGTCTCAAATGTTTGTATGTGTAGCTCTGTGACAGACTGGCAACTTGTCCATCATGTCTTCTACAGACAAAAGGTTTTCTGTTTTTATTCTGGGAGTTGTTTTGATGGATTGTTGAAACGATGTCTGGGGAGTTTTTAGCGCCTCACATTTCATGATAAATGCATACAGCGAGAAGCCATTTAAAAGCTGGTATGTTCAAATTATTTAGGGCTACATACAAAAGTATTTTATTTTATTTTATTTTTTAAATGAAGAGCGTTTGTTTTTAACTTTAGACCTTTTTGGGCATCAGTTCATCTTTGACTCTTCAACATACATTTTTTACCAAGGATGCTCAAGCTTAATGGTGCATGAAACATCCCCACCAAAGCAAAATCAAAATAAGGGCTGTGCAAGCGAGGTTTGAGCTTTTGCATAAGTGCTCTCTTAATGTTCAACATCAATAAAAAACCTGTTTACTCGTGTCAGCTCAGTCACCCCTTTCCCCTGCGATCGCGTCAGTGTGCTGCATTCTCCCTGCCGCCCACCAGATGGAGCTGCAGACCTGCCTGAGCACTGCTGCAGTACGCGCCTTCACCACCAGGGAGCAGTGCTCACCCAGCAGCTCGTCATGTGCCACTTGTGGGCTGCAGTGTTGATAAGTGTGTGATGAATTCTCTCTGGCAGCCTCTTGGACAGCACCAATCTGGTGAGTCACACTGCCACTGTATTCAGAATGTTGGGATTCAGCTGCTGTAATTAGTAACCACATATTTGTGGGTGTTTTTTGTTAATTTTTTTCAAATGGACAGGAGGAAAACATGGAGCAACTTCCCTGTGACTCAGCCCACCTGACTGACGGATTGAAATGTTTCTGATTGCTCCAGCAGAAGCTGACAGCAGGTTGACTTGGCATGCGGATATGTTTCTTCACTTTTATTTTTAACTTTCCTTCAAAGAGATGACTTTAATGTCGGGTCGGCCCCAAAAACGCTTGACACGGATGTTAGATTTCTTGCCAAAATGTATTATTAAAAACAAACTAAACAACAAGGTGAGGTTTTGCTTATATTCAAAGGCTCCTTTTATGCGGTGCAGTTGTTTGGCAGAAAGCTGCTTCACGTGGGTGACTGTTATTGTGCGGCTCTCGCGTTCTGCCCTTGGCTTCGTGGCGAGGCACCGAGCCAGCGCTGATGAGGATGAGGAGATGGTGAATGACAGGCGAAGACGCTGCCAGTCAATCAACAGGCTTGTCTGTCCCCCTCTCCTTCACCCTCTCGGGGGGGAAAAAGATGCTTGTCATCCTGTGAAATCACACCACTCCTCTTACCCCCCTTTGCCAAGTCTGTGTGTGTGCGTTTGTCTGTCGTGTTAGCAAAATATCTTGTGAGCCTGTTGACGGGTAATCATTGGATGTACATTTACAATTCAAAATGGCTGCCACAGCTAATCAAACTTGGCCAGCAGAAGAAAATAAAAACAGGTTTAAAAAAGTTAGATTTAAGAATATTGAGCTGAGCATCATCCTCAACACATACTTCTATAATGCTAACAGATTTTGTAATATGGCAGAAGACTGCACATGATGTCATTTACAGCAGCGGTCCCCAACCTTTTTAGCTCCACGGAGCGGTTCATTATCAGACAGTATTTTCATGGACCGACCTTTAAAGGTGTGGTGGATAAATACAACAAAATAAAATGATACGACAGTCATGAAAACGGGGGTATTTTTTAAAAACATAATAAACGTAAATCCAACGTGTCCTCGCAGCTTTGTTAGCTGCGACCTGGTATCGCGTTATCAACATGAATAACATCCTCTCCTCCCTCTAATGTTCTCTGGTCAATATGGTGATGTTTAAACTTTAAAATAAGAGACACCACAAATATAAAGTGCATGAAGAATACAACTCACCATAACGCTGAATCAGTGGCAGCCCTGTCTCTATTTCTCAGTAACCACACGGTCCCATCCAGGGCTTCCAAAGACGTTTGTTTTTTACTCATTTTGCTCCTTGTGGGTTTGTTTTTAGCTGGAATGGATCACGTGACCTAGATAAGCGTTCTGACACGCATCAAGAGTGAGTCATAGATGGATGTAGTGAAAGAATCTGGTCAGTTTTTCAAAATAAATGTCGTTCAGACCCGTGGCCCGGAGGTTAGGGACGTCTGATTTACAGGACTGGACCAAAACAGCTATAACCTCATTCCTTCTCATCAAAAGAGGATCTTAGTTTCAGATGCTGACAAAAAAAGGTGGCGGGTGATATGCATTTCTTCAGGAAATGCTATGCCTTTAATTGTTTCGTAGGTTTGCAGCTCAGCAGTTCCTAAATCCAATTATTGTTGCTCCCAGAATTTTGTTCCTCATGAAGCAGGTTAAAGTAACCAGCCCAAATTAACAGATGGGTGTTTTTTCTTTCTTTTAGTGCTTTTCAGCCAACTGACCCTGATTCATCGGCAAAGACGAAACACTGGCTAGATCTAAAACATTTCTCTCTTTCTTAATTTAATGCTGTTGTCAACCATATCAGTAGCCCTGAAGCAGTAATGGAGGGCCGATCCACCCTGACCCAGCACGTGTTGACCGGCTGCTTTAACAAGCGCCGCAGCTAACTTGGTTGTGTTTGAGCTCTCTGTTCATTAGCAGACAGGCATGTCCTTTTTTCCCTCGGCTTTAATCGTTTGTTGTTTTTCTCTCTCCCCGTCTCTGTGTTCTCGGATGACTCTTGCTCTCGCGACGATCCGCAGGAAGTGTCCTGCGCCGTGTCTGCGCGTGTCCCCCACTTCAGCACGGATGCGATTAGTTATGGAACACGTGGAAACGAATGCGCGGTGCAGCTCTCAAACATACGTGCGGAACATGAAACCGTTCTTCATCCACTTGTGAAGACGTCCGACACGAGAAAATTAGTTCTGACCTGTTGATTCACTCATGCGCTCCCATTCACACACTGATCAACCACAACATTAAAACCAGGGGCCGGTTATTTAATTCATCAGAATTTCAAATAATGCATCCAAAGGCTGAATGCTGTGGTGCAATATTTTAATTATTTTAGAATATTTACATATATATTTTCCTATTTTTTTAAAATGGGAATTCTTCTGTTTATCAAAAGTTTATCACATTGTTTTTGAAAAGCAGAAAAAAAATGTATTTGCCTGTGTTTGTAGTACTGAAAGTAGTACTGAGTGGAAAACAAATTTTCCCAAGGGTACATCCTTCATACATACATTTTCTTTACCCGCTTCTCCATTCCGGGTTGCGGGGAGCTGATGCCTATCTTCAGCAGTCACTGTGCGAGAGGCGGGGGACCCAAGGGTACAATAAAGAAATATTATATTTTACTGTGTTGTATCATATTGTCAAAGAAAAATAAACAACAAAAACCTCAACAAACATATAAATCTCAATCTTTAAGAACAGAAGTAGATGTCTTTCGGTTCTGCTTGTTTAGGCAACTATTGTTTTTTTTTTTTTTTTAATATAGTTAAAAAGCAGTTTTGAACCCACTGACCTAAATCTGAATTAACTCAACATCCCAGGCAAATCAGCTGTGAACAAACAGCAGAAATGAATGCTCTCCAGGACGGGTCAAACAGTAAGGTTTTGCTGAAAAACAGCAAGGCGTAAAATAGTCTACAAGGTCACAAAGGAACCCAGAGCGACTAAAGGCCTCGCACACTTTGGGTAACAGAGCATCTACAATCAGAGAGCTGGTGAGCAAAAAATCCTCTCAGCTGTCTGAAAATAAATCTTCTGCATTGCAGTGTTCCGACTTTTAATAAACGTTTCCTGGAGCAATGTATTCTGAAGGATGAGACCAAAATAGAACTTCTTGTTGAAATCAAACTGTTTTCTTGGTTTTTTTTTAAGAATAAAAATGACTTCAGACCAGCATAAGAACCTCATTGCAACGATGAAACATGTTGGTGGTAGTGTAATAATTTGATGCGTTCCAGATTAATCAGATACTATAGCACTGTGTGTGTTATTTTAATGTTATAAAAACTGACAAAATTGCAAACCATAGTTAATTACTGTTGTTATGTGAGAGGCAGCCATGTTGGATTTTGAGATCAGGCTGATTTCGATTAATTCTTCTAACCTGGAAAGCAGAAATTCTAACAGCATGTACCATCGCTATTCCTGGTGTAATCTGTTCTGGCAGGCAGCTGATCCCTGCTGAGCGAATTGGCTGCCGAGGAAAATGGTCTAAATGACAGCACTTCTCTTGTAGACTGTCTTTGACAATAAGTGGGACAAGTCCATCTCTGGAGTCAAACGGCTCATCAGAACTAAGACTAGTTTTTGCCGTTCTTTTGCGGCATGAAACAAATGCTCCTTCTGGTGACTTACAACCTTGCATCACAAGAACATGCTTCTGGGGTACTCCTTTGTTTGCACTCAGCACTGAACCACACAACTCAACTAATCCTAAACTCACAATAATGCTCACGCCATCGACTCGATAATGGTGTCTTTTCCACTATTACTCCTGGTACAATGCTTTCCAATATTACTCCTGATACGATGACTTTGCTCATCGACTACTGCCAGTGATATTGCAGGGAGTGGATGAGAGAGGGGTTGAAGAGGTCATCTGACCATTATCCCTAAGCTACTCCTTTATTGTGGACAGATCAAAGGGGCACTTAAGCTAGTCTGCTGGATATGTGCATGCCACGTTGCTGTAGAGAAGGGTACTCAAATACAGAATGAAAGGCCATCCATTAATAGATGAAAGGTTGCTGGCCCAAATCGTCAGATTGAAGTTAAGAAGGGCTAATCAGGCCCCAAGCAATTTAGTGCAATGTTATCACAGCAGAGGTTCAGCAACATGTATAAAGCTGTTCTATTTTAACAGAGGGGTTTGACATTTTGAATAAAGTTGTAAAAGACGACAATATACTTATTTGATCTACTAACCAGGATTAAGGTCATGCAGTTTTTTTTTTTTATAATTTGGATTTACTGTAGTGTAGAGAATTAAAAGAAGATGAGTTTCAAACTTTAACAAAGTAGGAATTTAAACTTCCAAAACAAGATGCAAGTTGATTACTGGCAACACTATATTCTAATTTAAATCTACATACCTTTTATTTTCAGAAACTACAGGGAAAGAAAAAAAATCTCTCAACAATACCTTCAAATGTAGTCCAAGGAAGAAAAGTTCTTATTTCTCTTTATTTTTTTTCTTCAACTGTATCTGCTGCTGTAGCAAAAAAAGAAAAGAAGTCTCTGATCTGTCTCCTGAAACCACAGGAAACATCATAGGTCAGAACCCCTAAAGACCCGAGGGGCCCATTAAACATGGGAATGGGTACACTCATGTGTTTCATCAGGCTTTAATGGGTTAAGGTGGACTGGCCTCTGGAGTGGTTCAGCTCATTACACTTCTGTACAGTGGCCAGCAGCAGCCAGGCTTGGCCTGGAGAATGGAAACCCAGAGAACCAGCTAACCTCTTCTCTTGAAGCCAAGAAACAAAGACTGCTTGAGCCGACTAGTTAACATGTTAACTTGTCAGCTCCAACCGCACAGAAGCTGCTGCTCGTGTAGAAGATAATAAAGTGACCCAGTCTGTGTTTATTCCCAGCTGTTCAAATACTGCAGTTTGGTCAGAGCACATAGCATCTCTGACAGGGGTTTTTGGCAATGGTGCCATAACACAGGGGATGCAGCAATATATGATGCTGGGCTCAAATGTTGCCTTACCAAGAGGGGACAAAATCAAAAAACAACACTAGGACTAATGCATTTGAGACCAAGGTTAATCTTAAAGACTTTTGTGTTTTTATCACTTCCAGCTTAAAGACCACAGTTTACTTCTCTCCTTTGCTCTGTCATTAATCATTTCTTTTTAAAAAAAATTATTTTACTCACTTTCAGCCACTGTTTGATGATGTTTAAGGAGCAAACTGTAAGGCTCAAGGAAATAGTTTTTTTTTGCTCAGCAAACAGCTTTTTAATATAGTCATACTTTCTTTTGAAAGATAGCACCTGACGCATTCTAAGCCCCCCTTCACACAACACCTTAAAACATGGCCCGAGATGCCTTCCATAGAATAGAGGATAATGTATTTCTCTACAATTCTAAACACAAACATTTCGTCAACAAATCAGCTTTAATCTTTAGAGTTTGGGGTAATTTCCAAGAATAAAACCTTCACTTGTGTTACACTGTTATGTTTTAAATAAAATTGTATTCTGCTTTCAAGAAGGAACACATTTAAGGAATAAATCGTTTACCAAACTGCACAAATCTGAACAAATCTTGAATAGAGGCTTGATTATAGCTCCAGCAGTTGGAACGGGCACGCTGACCTTATTGGTGTGTGGGGTTTTAATGAAGTTCCTTTTGGCACATCACCATGATTGTTTGTGACGCCTGCTTGTTATCGAGCTAAAACGGAAAGCAATGATGTTTTCACGAAGCGACGGACAACATGCACCTGTCAAAAAAAAAAATGTCTTTAATCTCCACAAGCAACCAGAAACTTTCTGAAGGCATTAGTTTTCCCTCAGAGTTTTATGTCGACAGGAATATTCCGAACCCGTCGAGTAACACGCCGCCACGTTCGCTCGCAGTCATGAAAGATCTGATCAAAAATCTTCAAAAGCCTTTTAGGTTTTAAAAATTAAACCCTTCTGCTATTTTTAAATCATTTAGAATTCAGATTTGTCCAAATTAAATATTGATGAATACACGACACCTGTAGCTTTAACAGTGAAAACCTCATATTTACTGTGGATGTACAAATCAAGCAACAGATTGTGAATTAAGGTGATCAGCTGGGGTGTGTTTTCTCTTAAGCACCATAATGAACACAATATTTACACAACAACCTGCCTGCATTGCAATTACACACATTAAAGCCATTATTCGTCAACCTGCACTGCCGTTCTTACCCAGTCAGAGTTAAGTTTTTCCTCATGTTCAATTTTTTTTTCTCTCTTCTTTTTTTGCACCTCTTTGTGTGTAGGGAGAAGGTAAGAGTCTGTGGCATTTGCTGATTGCTGATAGCGAAAGCACAGCAAGGCTTGCATACTTAATGCCGGAAGGTTAAAACTCCGATTGCAATCAGGGGGGACTCAGTCAAGAAGGGAGGAAAGAAACAAGAAGGCATCAGACTTAGAAAGTGCAGCAGGCAGAGGGAACCGGGAACAGGGAGAAGAGTGTATGGCATGTATCTGCAACACAGATATTCCATGATTTCCAAATGTGTGTAGAACTGAACCTTGTTTCTGAGGCAGAGCCTGTATCGAAGCACTGTTAAAAAAAACTCTTTTGTATTCCAGTTACTTATTGCAGGGTACACCGGCAAACACCCACCACTGTCAAAATGTATAACAGGGTTCCTGTTTGTGGTGGTGATAGGAGTAGGTGTGGAGGAAATCAGGATGTGACAAGAGACTGACAAACAAATGAACTTGTCTTCATGAAAATGCGCTCGTCCGTTATTCTGTATGCACATCCTAGAATGTTTTTGATGTGCACTACCTTGATGGGAATACATATATAAATAAATATATACTACCGTTTTGTTGTTTTTTTTCTTTCTTTCCCTGAGCAGTTTGAAGACATTCCTGGAGAGCATCTGTACATTTGTTGGCTGCAAGCTTCTAATTGTCTGGTCAAGTTTCACTTAGATGACTTCAGGTGGCTGTAGCAGGGCTGACAGCATGCCATCCTTCTCTGTCTTTTCCAATATGTTTTCCCACGGAATAGAAGGGTTGCCGGGGTTGTTGCTCTGCAGCATGACAAAGTTTGGACCCATCAAACAAGTTTGTGAAAGTGAAGCGTGACAAGACATGGTGGAGTTTTCCCAAAACTTCGTTGGCACTGAAGAAAACACAAACCCATTTTAAACCCACTTAAACTTTAAACTGTTCTGTCTCTTTTGTTGTTTTGCAAGCAAAAAAGGGGCTTTTTTTTCAAGAAATTCTGCAAAGCACTGCGGTTAGGCGTGTTTTTAGTGGAGAAACAGAAATTTGTCAGTCATACAACTTAGCCACTTACAAAACATTACAGATTACAAGGAACGGTATCTTTGGATCAGCATAGAATTTCAGTGAGGTGGAGCCTAGAAATGCTTTCTGAACAGTGTTGCAACAACTTTTTTGAGTCTAAGTTTTTGTGCATTAGAACATCATAAATGCTCTCACCAGTTCCTAAATAATGGTGAACACAACCTTGGATGTAACACAGCGTGTGACACAATACACAGTGTCATTATTTATTTAACCAAAGCTAAAAATGATATGTTAAGACATCATGGTTCATCTGGTTGAAGAAACACACGTGGCTACAGAAACTTAAATTGATCATCTTCTATAAGATCTCATCTCTCGCATTGTTGAGAAGAGATTTTGCCCCACTCTTCTTTACAGGATTGATTCAGTTCATTAAGCTTTGCAGGGTTTTGCTAATGAATAGCTCTTTTCAAGTGATGCCACAGATTTTCCATCTGGCTGGGCTCTAGACATGGTAGAGAGAAGAGTTAGTGTTTGATTTTACTGACTGTAATGTGCCCAGGCCTTGTGGCAGCAAAACATGCTTAAATCATCAGCCCTCCACCACCGTGCCTGGCAGTTTATATAAAGTGTTTGTGCTGATATGCTGTGTTTGGTTTTCACAAGACACAAGGAGGTACATTATGGCCAACCTGGTCGGACCAAAAGGCATTGCTCCAAAAGGCAGAGATTTTTATTTTGAATGCAATTTAGTAAACTTAAGCCGAGCTAGCATGGTCTCACTTTTTAAAAGATGATTGCGAGTCAACAGGACGGCTGTTTCACAGAGTCACAGATGTGTTTGTTACATCAAACATTTTCCAATGCTATACTGATTTTAACATTCGTTCACATCATTTAATGTCACTGCAACAAAACTCTACAGGTGCACATGCCATTCTTGAGGGAACTGTGGCCTGTCCTAATAATGATTAAATGTAATCCTGCGTTTTTTCCAATGCAAAGCTCCACAGCCTCACAGTGTTACTGTTTACTGCATTTGGTGCAGCCTCACAAGACTCACTCTTCTGCTGCCTTCAGTAGCAAGAGGAGGAATACAAGAGAAGGTCTTGGGAAAGGTCTCTCCGGGGCTTGGCCTCTTGTAGCTAATCAGACTCTTTCCCCAGGCTGTTGTCTATTCAAGGCTCTCTTGCCTCAGTCTGACTACAGACAAATACTTGTTAGGAACATAAACTCCTGGAAACAAATGGTTTTGTCACGATTTGACAAGCATGCACATTCACATTCTCTCAAGCAGAAATGCAGACTTTATTTCCTCTTCTTTTTTTTTTCATGTAACTCTTTGACATGTTTTTAAAGACAATGAAAACAACATGTAACCTTTAGAGTATTTGCTCAGACTGTTTTCATCGGAAAAAAAATTTGCAAGCTTTTGGACACTGGCTACTCTGACCACAGTCAAGTCAACGCTCGGCAAAGCCATGTTATGAAAAGCTTACAACAGTAAAGGTTTATAAAATACATGCCATCTTCATTTTGTTAAATTATCTAAAAGATGTCAGATACATTCCATGTCTGGAACCACAGGAATAGGATGCATGTTTCCTTTAATACTTGCAGCACCAGGATGGTTCACACAAGCATTACATTCAATGAATAAATATCTGAGACAACTCCCTCTTTCCACCATTATATCAGAAGTACTCTAAATCCAGTCTGGGGTGCATTCACTGCTATCTGATCTGAGCTTTCACATTGTCTTCATCAAACGTTCACAAGCTTCAGTGGCAACACAACCACTCAGTTTGCATGCTTTCTTCTATATTTCATTACGTGTCATGTACCAGTGTGAGATACAGTCCCTGATTTCATTTATGTGAAGCAATGGTGGCTCTCTTATCTGTACGGCAGTGAAAACGCTCTGGATCAGCATCGTAAATATGTCAGTCTGGAAGTGATAGACTGTTTGCACGCTGCGGAGAGCTGCAGTGAATGATACACTGATGTTAAAAAATTCTGCACAATGCAATACACTCTTTTTGCGTTGATTGATTTTGTGGCTGTACAGTTTTCAGAGGAAACAAAGTAATGGCTAGACCCTAGAATTGGTCCAATTTAGATGATTGGTTTTTTTACTCATAAAAGTATTCTGTAAACAAACTTTCGAATTCCAGCAGGAAACAATATTTTATTCAAAATGATTGTTCAACTAAAAATATATATATATTTGTTAGAATTTGACTCTCTGAAGTTCCAAAGCAATTAATTATTTTTGATAATTGAATTTAAAACCTTCTTGCTTTTAAAAACTGACTTTTAATACTCTTATGACATTTTATAGACACAAATGCAATGTTTTATTCATAACTATATACATGTTTCATATTAGTGTCTACTTTGGTTGTGAATGAGCTATCCAAAGATCCTACTCATTAAAGAGTCCAGGAAAGACAACAGAAAAACATCAGTCTTGAAAGTAGAGGGTGAAATGGATGAATGGGAATTTGTCAGTTGAAGTTAGTGTGTCATACACATTAGACCCAAAGTAATTAAGCCTTAAAAAGGCTAGCAATGACTTGCTTGACCTATTTATCCCACTAAGTTATTAACAATATGTCTTTTTCCCAATTTCAGATCTTTTGTTTCCAAAACTTTCCTTAAACTTTTCAAAAATGTTTCTCTCCTCTACCTCTTGTTTCATAAGCAACAAACCAGTAATGTCTGCTTTTATTTTGAAGACACCTCAGTCAGTACAGATTAAATAATTGAGCATTTCTAAAATAAAATAAACACAAATAAACCTGTTTTTAATCTACTGTCTACTAATATGCTACTACTCAAGAAGTGACCACAGAACTAATGGGTGATTTTTATGACATTACAGTAGATATTAATAAGGTTACTGAGGATTTTTAGCCATGAGTTGCACACAGTTTTTAAGAAAAAATAATCTCTGGAGTTCTATTTTGTTTTCTTAGCCAGCATTAGTTGGGCTCCGTAGGGTACTGTGGCTTTTGTGTGTTTTGTGCCCTTTTCCAGATGGAAACTTTATGTGTCGAGGACAAAGCTTTTATTTAATCAAAACAAAGAGAAGCAAAAGCACCGATAATTGACTTCGCAGACCCCACAAGCATCACTACACAGCATGGGCGCTCCATCAAAACAGTAGAAAAGGTGATTTCAACTAAAATCTCTGCTCAAACATGTTGTTGTGAACTTGAATGATCTAAGCACGTACTTCCTGTCAGGCTTAGCAATAGGCTGAATTGAAGCTTGTGGTTGAGAAGTGTCACTGTGTACAGAATGATGGAAACTTCTCTTGTGTCTATTGCACACTTAACACTTGTAGTTCAATTGAGAGGAACTCTTGGCATTGCCTCTTGTATTTTTGGCATTGTGAACTCAGTCTCTTTCACGAGTTTACATACTCGTACTTTATAAGCAGTCCACTCTTACTCTAAAGTTCAAGTAAACAGAATAATTTTAACTCTGAAAAACAGATAGAGTTTTAACATTTAAATTATTCCATAATTTCTGACTAATGCGTGACTAATGGCTTTCTTGCTCTTTTCGTCTTCAGCCATCTCATCCCCTCGTTCCTTCCTCACTTGGCTCTCAGTTTCTAAAAGCCCGCTTCCACGGCTTCTCTCTTGCAGTTTGTTATGAAAAAAAAAGGAAGAGGGGGGGAAAAAAATAAAGAGAATTGTGAAAGCGAGGGATAAAAAGCTACCACTTTGCCAAAGGAAGTTTTAATTGGGGCCCAAGGGAGAGGAGCTCCGCTCGATTTTGCAAATTCTTTCTGCTCTTTATGGAAGCAATGAGCAACAATCTGATGCCCAATAGGGAAATGAGATGTAGTTACGTTGACTAAAATTCAAAAGGGGGGACGCTGAAGACTTTTAGAAAACGCCTGCTTCTGTTTGTAATAATAAAACAGCTGGGCTTACTTTCCTTCTCAAAATGATACAGCGCTTTTGCAGCCACAGTGTTCCCCTGCTGCCGGAGATTTCAGTATGCTGTCTGAAGTGTCTCCCAGGACTTGAATGTGGCTAACTAGGGAATATTATCCCATACATGTAAATAGAAATTGAAAGACGCTGAACATGAATAAATCATGACTTTTTTTTCACTACAGCCCAGGACAAATTTCTCTAAGTCATTCAGAGTCTTTATTTAAAACCGACCTCTCCTTCTGTGTCATTTCTAAAGTTGTTGTCTGACTTAGATTATTACCTTCTCACTCAATCTCATTCTCCGAGTTCATTCATACAAGCTCTGGCCCATATCGAGTTTCTGTCCAGACGCAGCCAGCAACACTTGGCCTAAACGCTAAAGAAATGTCCATCAAAAGTCAGGCCAACAGGAGGAGCAGCCCATAACAACAATGGTGCTAAGAGTGACCCCTTTGACAGGCTGACATCACCAAGAGTAATTGCCTGTCATGTGCGGCACTGTTTCACAGTTCACATAAAAGTCCCCTCCGATATTCACTTAAAGTAAAGCCGAGGTGGCCAAGGTTGCCTCACTCGTCCTGTAAAGAGAGGGGGATAATTGAATGGCACACCTTCTCAGATGACTGCCATAGGACGGAGTGACAGAGCAGGCAGGGAGGACTGGACGCTGAGAAAGGAGGCGTTTGACTTTGAATGCAGTATGTGGTGTGTTGTCGTTCAAGTATTTTGCACAGTTGGCACGCATCAGTTGCTGATCGTGCCTCTCTTTTCATTTAAAGGAATTGTTCGTGTCTTTTGAATATTCAGCAAATATTATCTTACCTGATGTAGATAGCTCTTTGAATGACCTCAGTTTGGAGACTTACAGTTTAATCCTGACTGGACTGATGAGCTAATAGCTGGTCTGAACCACTGACCGCAGAAGAACTCCAGGCATTTGATGGGATCCCAGAAATGGAAGCTGGAATGGGACCAGCTTCTCTATAGGCTGGTTCCAGTACAAGGATAAAGTCCCGCCCCCTCCATGTAATCAAATGGGACAATCCCTCTTTAAAATGAAACAAACAAACAAACAAACAAACAAAAAGATATATATATATACCTCAGAGGTTTTTCTCAAGTCCTGAGTCTTGTTGATTCACCTATGCTGTATGTTCTAATATGTAATAGTTATTTCATCCTTAAAAGAAAGATCAAGTGACACCATGATTGTATGCTGGGGAGTAAACCGGATTTCCAGCCCCTCTACCCATATGCTCAAAAATAAAACATGGTGCTGCCTGTAAAATATCATCTGATGGCTCCAGTTGTCAATAACTGGAGCAGGAGAAGATGAGAGAACTTGCATTATATATACAATCAATGTTCTGAGCCAAGACCAAAGCAAATTGCTGCCATTTTAAAGCAACTGTGATCACTAAAGGTTCACAGCAGTTCATGCAAGCGTGATCTTTTAAGCCTTTACACCTCAGTCAGGTTTAGATTACACAGTTATACCTGCAGAAATATAGGGATATTCCTACTGGAAGTACCCCAGTCTGAATGGGAAGTACTACAGCTAGCTGCTGCTGCTATTTGAACTTACAAAAAACCATAGAAGTCTATGTGAATAACTTGAATATGAAACTGACGGTTATCTAATTGTGAAATAGTGTTTGCATGAAATGCTATGAAAGCTTTGAGGCTGGAGTTGATGTAGATGGCAGGAATCTGATTTGGTCTGGCTACACACCAACTAGCCATTAGCTCACCAGTTTGGTCAGAATTGAACTTTAATTCTCCAAATTGAGGTCACTCTGAGAGCAATCTATAACAGATAAAATACTGACTGTTCATAACCTTTCCAGAGATCCATACTTTAATAGATCTGAACTTCGTCTTTAAAGTTTTACATATGCTTAGTAATGACATAGTTTTGGCATTTCCTCTTCAGTTTTTTTTGTGGTGAGTTCACATTGGTTTTAGACTATTGTGCAGAAAAATTCACATGCATATGTATTCATTTCAAAATCTTCACTGGCTTAAAAAATTTACTTGACGACAAAAATATGGTTTTTAATGTTTTTTGCCCAAAATTTTGTAATTGTCATTAAAGCATACATAGAGTCACAATAACTACACTGTCCAATTAAAATATACCTGTTGTGGCAGACAACACTCAACATCAATTTGGCTTATTAGCCCCAACTGGGATGCTAATTGGCTAATTGCTAGCCCTCTCATGGCTTTTATTAGACTTAAGTTTTAGTCAAGGAAAAAACTAAAAAAAACAAATAAAAACAACTGCAGTCTCTTGTCACAATTCCACATAAATCTGTCAGTTTTGTTAAAGTGGGCAAATTCGCAAGTTTCAGAGAAATATTTGTGTGCCTCTTCTCTGGCAAGACGCGAGGCCAAAGGAATTACTTTCTCAAGCTCTCAAATGATCCATCACATTTTGAGAAAGCGGTATCTGGAGAACATATTGACGAAAGTTTGCCACAAACACCGTTTAGGGCCTTTTAGAGCTCACTTGTAAGATGGGAAGGTAACCGTGACTGCAGCAAAACTTAAATTTGCCCATAACTCAAGAAAAAAAGAAAAAAAAAGATATCAGAATAAAATAAAGGATTGGAGGCCTACGTCTGTGAAACATCCCAATGTTGTAATTATTATACATACCCTCAGGAACAGATGAGATGGATATAAAGTGTATCTTGACTGCTGAGTGGAAGCATCTGATGCAGGCCCCCGGCAAGAATGCCTGTCTTAAATTGCAATTGTTTCCTTGAGGAAAAGACATATTTGGGGAATTAGTTTCTTTATGAGGAGAATTGTGCAGCATGCTGAGCTGATAGGTCGGTCTGCAGCACTGAAATGACAGATGTACAACAAATATCCTATAAAAACTATATTAGTTGCTTTATCTAATGCAATATTATCACTTTATGCAGGGATTACTCATGCACATAATAGAGATGAGTAATGTTTTGATATAAAATTTTACATCATTAAGACGTTTTGCAAAAGAAAACAAAAAGATGACAGTGACAGATATTGTTGTCTCAGGCAGCTCAAACTACTTCTTGTCTTCATATTTTCAAACATCAATCACGGTTAGCACACGTTGGTACGGAGCCCCTCGAGGGTCACAGTAGATATCAAATTTGAATTCGTAAGGTTTTTTATTAAACCGTGAGCAAGGATGTGCTAACGGACGTCATTCTGTTTGAGAGCAAGTAACACATCGTGGTTTGGGTTCAGCAACATTAAAGAGTTGGAGAAATTCTCATTTCCAGGATCACTAACTTCTAAACAAGCTGTCCAGCCACTGTAAAATTACAAACATCACCTGCTGCAGAACAAAACAGATGACACACTACAGCCTAGTTGGTTTTTTTTTAAAAAGCAAGTCATGGTTCAAACTGGACAAGTGTTTAGAACCCATTATTAAAGTAACACGAGGACAGCAATTTTCCAAAACTCTACAAAAGTTGTTCTTTCTAAATGAACAGTTGAAGTGACAATAAAAAGATATATCAATAAATACCTGATGTGATTTTGGTGAAAACACAGAATTCCACTGATGCTACTGAATAGGGCAAAGCAGTGCTTCCTGAGTTAAAGTCAGGATTGAGCCAATTTCCTTTCAGGCAGCTCTCATCATGGCTGCCTTTTAGATATGTCTGGATTACTTCCCTGAGCTGGGGACCTTTAAAACCAAATAAACAAAAAACAGAACAATTTGACTGAACCCAATGAAGCATGGGGGCTTCCTTCATAGCACTTCAAACTGTGCTCAGTCTTGCGGCGCCCCCCCGTGCGCCGTGCGGGGTCAAAACATCCTTCTTTATGTCAACACGTTCTCTGATGTGGTCAGCCTATCAGTGGGCATTTATGGAGAGGAAACAGAGAGTGAGGGAAGGCGGAGAGGAAAGAACAACTGTTGCAGAGGTGCTGTAATAAAAGATTCATGGCACAGCAGATCCTAGGTCAGGCGGGGGGCTTCTGCAGCTTTTCCAGCAACAGCAGCTTATCCAGCTCTACATGCAGAGGCTGCGTGTTTGTCCTTCAGAATATTATAAAGACAGAGACAGACAGATATAGACATTAAAGATTAGATATACAGAGACTGTAAAATTCCTTACACATATCCACCTAACAGATACTTATTGCAAAGTATGAAATCAAACATGAAAAAGGTGCCCTGAGCTATAGCAAATGGTGCAGTTTTAAAGAGTTTTCTTGAGTAGTTTTCCAGATATGTTGTTATGCAATTCTGACATGTGGGTCCACACTTCATGGAAATGAATCGCTTGGCAGGATCCACCCAAAGTTACATGGCCGTAGTCTGCAAAGGTAGACAAATATAACGGAACTAAACAAGCGTAGAACCTTACCTTACTTAAAAAAATATGAGCCTAAATATGTACCAGTACGACAAACTTGTTGGACTTTCTTGACGCCAAACAGCTCGTCTTTTAATATCACCATTGTTGACCTGTTTTCAGTCACTTCGGCTGTTTTGATAGGTAAACAAACACACATGGTAGTCGGATGCCCTTCACAAATTTTGCTGGCAAGGTTTTTTATTTTAAAGACACATTAAGTAACGATAAAACAAAAATGTTGTGCAGTTTTATTCACTTGATGAACTTTCTTTTTTAACCAGTCTTCATGACTTTGCAATGAGTACCTTTAATAAAGTGCTTTGCAAAAGAAAACTTTTCTGGTAGGCTGAAGGTAAGCCAGATACTTTTATTCGCTCCCGAAACAGCAAAGAATTAGATATTGTACACATTGTAGTATTGTTATTGCAACCAATTATAAATTTGACTTTTTTTTCATTAGCTAAGAGTGTCTTTAGGGTCATGATGGACTGGGAACTGTGAGGGTCGTGGCTTACACCTCTTGAGATGACCAGACTATTCCTTTAAGCTACAAATGAACTCCTCCATGCGTTTCTTTGTTCGATATCATGCTATATGCAGCACTGTCTGTGTGTTCAATGGAAAGAGCAAAAAATTGCACTCGGGTTTCTGCAGAAAACAGCATGAGGTGACACGCTCCACCTTCAGCCTGTAGCACAGTGGGCCTGACAGGACCAATGAAAGCGCTACCAGGTCTGTGAGATTAAGAGGGACAGACAGAGTGTTCCATATCAAATCAGATGGAAGTCATTTACACCTCTGCCATGCATTTATCATCCAATGTCAGAACCTCCCCCCTTTCTCTTCTGTTCACTCACACTGTCAAAACAACACCTTTGGCGTCAGCTCGGTCTCATATATATATATATATGACTCTCTCCCGAGTCTCCAGAGAGAAACAGAGAATTAGAGTAGGGAGAAAAATGAGCGATCTTATGATGAGTTAGGTGTGACTTATAAGAAGGTGTTCCAGAGCAAAGTGCAAAAAAGAAGTTTCATTATTCAAACTTTTTTTTTTTGTTCTTTTTTCCAGGGGTTCCGTAATGAAGACGTATTGCTGCATTACCTCGCAGCTCTGACTTAACTCTGACACCAGGAACCATATTGAATTTTGTTTTCAGGCCCTTTCCCTGGCGTTGGCAATGAGAGAAAATGTGCTTTACTGCCGATGAATTTTGCAAGGTATTATTTTTAGGGCAACAAAGGTCTGGTGGCTTGCAGAGGAAAATGTCACAGACCCTTTAAGTTTTTTTTTTTTTTTTTTTTTCATTGGGAGTAACTACAGGCTTCTTGCTGCAGAGCTTTAAGAAAAAGTTAACCTCTGCATATTTTGTTTAGAAGGAGATGGAATATTGTTGACACTATGTTAAAAAATGTGTATCAAAATGCTTAAAAAAATGTGCTTAGTGTTAGTTTTACTTTTTTCATGTTCCTTCCTGGTGAATATCCAGAGGTTGCAGCAGAATATGTGTTGAATCTACACTTTTTAAAGTGCGTTACGGAAAAAGTTAAGTGTGAATTTGTGAGTGTGTGTACTTGCATATTGCATCCATGATCAAATATCCATATTGCCAGTGTTGTTCTGTCACTTTCCATTACATTGAGAGCCTCCTAACTTTGCCCGAGGCTTCGTGTTTTCGCCGCCACTCCGGTTGTTCTGTTGGCTGCTCCCACTCATTGTCCTCCTCTTCATTACTTTGCAAATAGTAGGCATTTCTCAGCAGATCTGGCGTCGCTTGTATTATTTCATGCCGAAGAGAGAGAATGAAAGAAAAGGGATGGAAGGAAGCGGCAGACAAGAGGAAGGATATAAAGCCGAGGATGAGGAGATTCAAGGGGGGAGCGTGGGCGCACACATTACCACACAAATGCAGACAGACGGCGTTTAATCTTCCAGGGCTACTCTGGCTGTATATAGCTCTGGTAGAGGCTTTTAAACGGATTGCTTGTGTACACACCGGACAGCCCGACATCCAGATGAAAGACAGGACACAAATTGTCAGAGATTCACAGGGCGATGTTATTGGAATGAAGCTCGGGGCAGTTCACTGTCAGAAATGTATTGACTGTGAGTTACGCTGAAGAAAGTCATGGCATTTCACAAGTTCAGGAACACAGATCTCATTATTGCATGTTGTTTCTCTCCCTCACTCCTCGTGTGTGTGTATATATACGTGTGCGCGTGTTTGTGTGAGTTGAGGGATATTTCGGAGAAGGATTATTGCGCACTGGCCTTGAAAATTACCAAAGACTTTCTCAAATAAAATGGGGGGGGGAGAAAAGGAATTTGTTCAAATAACATCCCGGTAAACTGGTCTGGAATCACATTATTGCATTTATTATTGGTTTTACCCAAAGAGAAGTATTTTGCTTTTGAATGAGGTTCCACATTTTGTTTTATTTTTGTTTTTTTTTTCTTTTCTGCTTACAAAAGACTGAGAGGAGTACAGATTACAATTTGTCTGGATGAAAATAAAAACAATAGTGGTCTGATGCTGCTAATTTTAGCCAAAGTGTCACCAAACACATCTTAGATCCAGCTCAAGATCGAGATCAAAATTTAACTTCAGACGTTTGGAAATTTGGGAGGCAAAGTTCCTGATGGGGACATCTAAAGCAGAATTAAGTTCGGCCCTGATGGACTGTATGACTGCTGTTAGTATTTTTATTTGGCCCTGTATTCACTTCTTTATTGTTTATTGAAAATTTATTTCTTTATCCACACATTTTGACAAAAACACTAAAATAGCAACACCACCCCACTCAATGCCATAAACGTCCACATTAATGACATCAAAATACAGAGAAAGAATGGGTTCAGTGTGGCTAAAGATTTAGTTACCTCTCAGTTAGTCACCCAATCAAAGTTTTATGGCTGCTTGAGAACTTAGACCAAGAACAACCTAATTAATGTTTGGGGATGTGCAAAAATGGCTTCAACATGATTGTTTCTGAAAAACTCTGTATCTCCTGTCCGCACTGATCCACCCAAAACAGGGTGTTTAAAATTCTCCACTTCAGAAAGTGTTTTAAAAGTATCCCTTTCTCTCACCCAAAAACTCACAAAAAAAAAAAAAGTTTGTGTGTGGACAGGAAGTGCAAACACAGCAGAAAATCTGTTTGTAAAAATACCCAGAGTCGTGCGGACAGGGTCGTTGCCACTGGCGGTGTTAGGGTCATATCTCATTGGGCTGCCACTGTTGGAGACTGGTTGGTGACTTAAAATTGCAAGAAAATTGTGAGAAAATGGGTGAATTTTCCATGACAGTCACACAGAATTCTGTGTGTTTGCGACCAACGAGCTGTGCGGATAATTATTGAAAATCCCACTTTTATTTGTACGTACAGATGGCAAGACAGAATGATTTTGCTGCTCATATCGTAACCTGCTTTGCGCCCACTTTCGCAGCAGTCCTAGTTTTAAAATGTAATCTGGAGTAAAAGATAAAGGACGACGAGCTTATCAGGATAGTTTCTAAATCTGTGTGCAAATTGGAAAAAGATGTCCATGAAAGGTAAGATAGAAAAGACTGCTAATTATTAAAAGTATTCTTGAAGATCAGGTTATTACAAAGACTGTCAATCACTCTATGTGTAGTTTAGCTCAGAGGTATTTGGATCTCTGTACAACAGCTGGATGATTTTCAAGTTAATTTGCAGTAAAAATAATATAATATTTGTTCTACCAAATTAAAACAAAAATATCTGAGTTGTCATCTCATGTTGTTTTTGTTTTTATTGTTAATAGCAGCAGTAAAAATGAAATCAGAGCCTTCAGATTAATCAGAAAGCCACATTATAGATTTTTTTTTAATTTACTGATTTTATCAACTCATGTCTGAGAGTTCCTCTTGCTCCTGAGAGATCAGCGTTGATCTTGAGCTGTAACAAACTGTGTTTACTCTGTGTCAGTCTGATATCTTCCTCTTTTTTTTTTTCTCCTTTTCAGATCTTCTGGTCTTTTTATCTGTCTGCTTCATTCTTCATCTTCTTTCTTCTTCCTCTTCTTGTCTTGTCTCTCCAGTCTGGCTAAGAAAAGAAGCAATAATAAAGCAATCAAAATCTAATTAGATTTCTCATCATTTGGTCTGATATTTAGGTTAGATCATACAAACTCATCTCATTTCTTAATTAGTTTATTATACACTCAGACATAACCAGACATTTGAACATAATAAAGCTTGACGCAAAATGATACCTAAAAATAGATATAAATCACAGAGGTATATATATATATATATATATGTATATAAACAAGTTTAATATCAGATTTCACTGAGTAATAACTGTGTATTTGAACACATATTTAAATCTTTGTTGGTACACATGGATAATATAAGTTAGCTCAGAGGACCTGATGTGGATGACTCTCAGCTACTACCACACCAAATTCTAGCACATTATCTGTAAAACTGACTGAATTCTAACCATTCTTGTGCTTTCTAAGACAGGTTTGTTGTGGCAGCCATCTTAAAATTGCTTGGGTGCAAAAGTAATTCAGTTATAGAAAAATATCAAATGATTATTTCCTGAATGTTTCATTAAAATCAGTCTGGGTGGTTCATGAATTATCTTGCTAACAGACAGACAGTGTTGACTGCAAATAATTAATAAACCAATTTTAAAGAAAAGTCTGATGCAATCTGTTAGAGCTCAGAATATTTGTTTAAGACCAGTATCTGCTACTACCTCGCCAAATTTTAGGTCAATATCTGCAAAACTGACTGAGTTATAGTCATTTTTGTGCTTTTGAAGTTCAGTTGGTTGTGTCGGCCATCTTGACTAGGGTTGACCCCAAACATTAACCAGTTGTAGATGTAGATTCACCGATGGCTTTCTGCAAGTTCGATTAAAACCCGTTCAGTATGTCATGCAATATATATTGGTAACACACAGGCGTGGGTAAAAACATTATCATCCGCCTTCAACTTTTTGCAGCAGTTTGTGCAAACAACATGTTCTAAATCTTTACACTGCTGTCAGTTTTCCATTACGTGATTATTTCGAAGAACTTGCAAGCACAAATGTTGGCAGCAGAAGCTAGCCAAAGCACTTCTGACTGGAAAATAATAAGATTTCTGTGTAACAAGAATCTGATGGCAATGTAAAGGTTTGTAAAATAACATAAACAGCTTTGGTCTTTAGGCCATTTAAGACAGCTGAAGTTGTACTTATCCATATCTATCTTATACTGATTCTTAAGGTTATTAAGGTAATTATGTCTGGTATTTTTGTACTTGGTTTTTTCATCTGTAGTTAATATATGTTTTACTTTAAATTGGTTATACTGTTTTATTTCAATAGCTGTTGTTTTGGGGATTTATTCATTTGTTTATTTTCTTTTTACTCAGAAAGACCTCTGGATGGGAAGAAAAACATCTTACAGGATGGAAGTCTAGTTGCTTTGTTTTTTTAATTTATTTAATAGTTATTTATTTTATGGCATGTCTTGGATGATTGAGAAGCTACACCAGCATTTAGGGCTTCATTGTACTTTAGTCAAACTCTGGTTGTTTTATATGTGCTTTTATAAATAAAGTTGATTGGATTTTTTTGTTTCTGCTCAAATTAGCTGTTCGCTTGTCAATTCAGTCAGAATAATACTATTTGTTCATACAGAGGACGTCCAAAGCGCTATCTATAACAGGTACGATGTTAACTGCTCATAACCCTTCCACAGAACCCTGCTTCAAAAGATCTGAACTGATCCTTAAAGAGAACAATATTTCCTCAGAGATAAATCTCACAGTTCTCCCTAGATCTATACGGTAATTACTCTTCACGAGACAGAAAAACAGAAACCTTCATATTGATTAGACTTATTTTGGTTTCCTCCTGTGAGACACCTCCAGAGGGGTAAAGGGAAATGAGATGGAAGATGAACACTGCATCTTCAGCAGAATATTTTTGTTTTCCTCCTGGCTTTGAGGAAGTGGATACTTACAGTACAATGATAAGTGGAAAAGATCAGGTTTTATAGGAATCTACGCATCTTAAAATCCAATTTGAATAAATTGTGCCCAGAAACCTGTCCAAACACCATCCCTGCAAAAAAACATGCACTTGTAATAAAATTATAATGCATGCTTTGCACCATTTGTTTAATTTTGCTTTAAAATTTCTTTATTTTATATTCCAGATGAACAACTATACTTAAAAACAAACAACTTTAAGGGCTTAACATTCCTCAAAGAAATGCATACCACCTGCTAGTTTTCCTGTCAGTGTTTTAGACTAACATCATCTTATTTTGAGAAATGATGCCTTTACAGCTATTTTGGTTAAACCTTGAAAATAACATAAGGGGCAGTCTCATGTGATATTACGTGATATCTCGCCAGATCTGTATTTGGAGTATATGTTGTAAGCAACTCTCAGCTACTACCATGTCAAATTGTAGCTCAATATCTGTAAAACTGAATTACAGTCATTTTAGTGTAGGCTAAGGTTGATTAGCTACAGTGGCCATCTCAAATTGTAGATCCATTGATTATGTCCTGAAAGTTTCAATAAAATCCATTCAATGGTTCATGAGATATTTTGCTAACAGACAGACAGAATTGACTCCAATAGTTAATATTAAAGTCTGAAAACACAGATCTCACCTGATCAACTAGAGCTCAGAGTATATGTTGGGGATCATTCTTGGCTGCTACTACACCATATTTTAGCTCAGATTCTAAAGGATTTACTGGATTATAGCCAATTGTGAGTTTGTTAAGATGACTCTGCTGTGGCGGCGATCTTGAATTGGATTTACTCCAAAAGCTAATCAGTTGTAGATGTTTATCCAATGATTTCTTCCTGGATAGTCCACTGAAATCTACCCACTGGTTAATGAGATATTTTGCTAAAGGTACAGACAAACAAATACACACTCACACACACGAGTGAAAACATTACTGCTCCGGCTTCTCCTTTAGCAGCGGGCGATAACAAAACACCCCAGCTGTGTACCAAACACTGGACTGGAGATGTGAAAGCCAGAAATGTTAGGCATGTGATCCTCAACCCCAAACTTCTCCGGCATTACCAGCTTATGTGACCTTTTAGCTCAAGAGCTCTCTCATTAGTTGTGTTTTAACTGGAGTTTAAAACACTTTTGCAGCAAGATACCCTTGAAATGTCACATCACTCAAGAGTTCCAAGCGTCTGCCTTAAGATTTAATGTTGGAATCACAGGAAAAGCACTTTACAGCAACAATCCTCTACAGAAAAAAAAAAAAAAATTTTATGTGGTTTGGTACAAACAATGTGTATGACGTTGATATTTTAGAGACGTCTATAAACTTAAAATGCAAACAATAAAAAGAAGCACAACATGTTTCTTCTTCTGTAGAACATCGTGATCTTGCTCAGCTAAAGCACTTGCTGTAGCACATACGTCAAGGACAATGGCAACAATGTGCTCTGAATACTCAAGAGCTGAATCAAGTCCAAAAATAAAGGGTAAGGTTTTTGTACTTAGTAAGAAGTAGTAATGGAAAAAAAAAAGGAAGATATTAGTTTTTGAAGAGAAAGAATGTTCAAGCAGTCTCAGGAGGGGGAAAGGTTTATACTGTAATTTATAGCAAAATGAGAAATTTTCACATCTTCTATTCTGGAAGATGCCACTTCAATGATACCAGGTAATAAGATCTTTTTTTGTGTGTGTGTGTGTGTGGCTAGTGAACCTGCTCTACATCCTCCAAAAAACACCAGTTAATTAAAAAATGTACAGGATATAGAGTTTTCCTGTTCACAAATTTATCAGCTACTGCCTTGAATGGTGGGCAACAATGTAATTGCCTCTGTGTGTGTGTTCATTTGTTGGTTTGTTAGCAAAATATCTCATAAGCAACTGGACAGATATTAATGAAACTTTGAGAACGTAAAACTGTTTACCATTTGGATGATGAAAGTTAGCAAAAATGGCTATACAGTCAGTTTTCCTGATATTGAGCTCAAATTTGGACTGGTAGTAACAGAGTCATCTTCGTCACATATTTCAAACACTAAAAAACCTAAATAAAATTTTCGTTCCACACGTTTGCATGCAAGGCGATGGACAATATGCACTTCTTCAAGGAATGCAAGTTTGTACTGAATCAGACATGATCTCCATTTTGGAGGATTCCTTATATGAATCTGGGCCCTAAGCAGTGTAAGCACCATAATTATGGCAATATGTCACCCACTGAAAAGTAAGGAAATATGTCTTGCTTGCACTCATTTCGGGGCTAAAACTTCTTCCTGGCTCCTCATCAACCTTTTCCCCGGGGACTCATGTAAATCTTATAAACACCTACAATACTGTGACACCCCGCCATGATTTAACACCGTTTTGTAAAAAACAAAAAGCAGTGTCACGTTCTAAGGTATTGAATAAATCTATACTATGACACTTTGATGGCGCTAGATGGGAAAGCCAAGAGACTGACACAAAGTTTTCTGTCTGTGCTGAGAGCTACCTGGACGCCTCTGTAAAAAGGTTCATGCTTGTTCGTTCCTCAGACTTTTCACTCAGTTCCACAGATTTATTGTGAAACACTAAAAAAAAAAAAAAAAAAAAGCAGACTCATATACATTGGCTTTAGTAAAGGCACAGCAGCTGAAAGCATATGACAGCGACACAGAGGAATGACTTGAATTGAGTCCTCATTACAAACACACCCCGTTTACAAAACGCCGAGCAGTTGTGACTGAAGCGTTTGGCTGCACTCTTATGAAAACCCATGTTTTTCAATGAGAGCTGAAATCAAATGTCTTCCGTGATTATTCCGCCACAAAACAACACCGGAAGATAAGACCCTGTGTGTAATCTGCAGAAAGGCTTGTCACTCGTTTTCCTTGCTATCTCCCGTTCCTCCTGTTGTACCTTTTCCCCTCTATCTACCTCATTCGCTTTCCAATCCCTTTTCTCATTTTGCCTCTCTGAAATGAGCGGCTCCTAATGTTTTTTCCTTTAATTTCTGATTCCTGTTTCTCCTTCCAGTCCTCCCTCTCCGCGTGTTGGAGTGCAGCTCTCTGCTCTCTGTCTTTCTCTCCCTCCTCCTCTGTCTATCCTTTCTTCCATTCATCATTAATTCATGCGATGCAGCGCGGCAAAGCCTGAGTGATACACTTCAACCATAACAAACAAGCCCAAATATCTGCACTCAGCAGGAATAATCTGCATGGGCGATGTGTAAAGAAAGAGAGAGCTAAGAAAAATACAGTGCACTTGTTATTTCTTCATTTAATTGTTCATTTACTTGTAATTTAGGTTGCAATTAAGATGTTTCTGCAAGTCGATGAATTCAATTCTTAAATTATTAAAGGTCCAGCATTCCTTGAAGGAATGCACATCACCCACTGCCTTTCATGCCAGAGTTTTAGATTGAAATCATCTTGTGTTTAGAAATGACAGAATTGTAGCAATATTCACTTAATGATTCATGAAGATAACACTCAGAAGCAAGAATTAATGCTTTATGATCTGAAGGAAGACTTTGATTAAAGTTTATCTAAAGTAATGGAATAAGGACAAAGATGAGAGACCAGCACACAGGGACTAAAACTACAATGAACTGAATAACAACCAAGCAAAGCCAAGGTATTTATCCAGTTGTTAACAAAAGACAAGGCTTCACAACATACGCAGACATTCAGATTCTGACTAGGCCACCAACCTTGAGGTCTTCACAGATGGAGCTCATCTTTTCCTGTTCAAAGATTCACGTTCACTGCCCTGTGCCCTGTGATGACAAAAGAGGTTAATAAAGTTTGTTAAACCATTTGACTATTTTTTATTTATAACATACGTACACACATAAAAATAATCAACATTTATTTTTTTCATATTTCAAAAATATTTCACAGTCAAATGAGCAAATTTCATCACTGCATAAATCCTGTTTTTATGAGTCTAAGAAGGAAATCAAAACAACCTTTTTTCATTGATGATGATGTTCTGAGAGTGTGGAGCCTTGGTGTGTAAACACTTATCCAAGACGATGCCAAGAATCAGTCAGAGCAAAAGGACTTTTATGACGGTAGGTCAGAGGTCATAAAGGGAGGGGGGTCCGTTAATGCTACACAGGTGACCTCGCATGGTCTGCTTGGAGTATGTGTTGTGAATAACTGTCAGCTACAACCACACCAAATTTTGTCTCAGTATCTGTAAACTTCACTGAGGTATAGCTATTAGGTGTAGGCTAAGGCTGATTAGCTGAGGCAGCCCTCTTAAACTGGCTTGCCACAACGCCACTTGTCTAAAACCATATCTGAATAGGTGGAAGGCAAGAAATAAATGCAATATGTGCTGAAGAGACAGTCTAAATAAAACAGCTTTATTACTGTTATCCTGTTATATTTTGACCAAGGGTTGTCACAGACAATTCATTAGGACTTTGGGAAATTGTTAACTTGTACAAAAAAAAGGGCATGACATGTTCAAGGGAAAATGGCGAGTAATTGTCAGATTAACAACTCCCGATGATGCACACGGAAATGTACAGAGTATGTTCATGAGAGTGAAAAACACTGCAGCCTTCTCACAGCCCTGATTAGCAGCTGATGTAAAACCACAGCTCCAGTGAAAAGCCCTAATTTGAGTCTATTTTCTGATAACTGCCTCATCAGCTTATCGCGCCCTCCGCTCGACAGAAAGAGCTAATTTTGGGTCACTGATTTGTCCACAACAATGTTGAAAGTTGGGCTTGTCAGGAACAGCCGGAGCACTCATTGTTCTCAGGCGGCGGCTTGTCCTTGAAGTTGCACAGCCTTCCAGGACAATGAGTAGATTTCGTCCCCAGCACTGCCTCTGAGCACTTTGTGCTGGCTCGTGTTCCTTCTCCACGGACCAACCGGTTTTGGCAGGCTGTTTGTCAAAATGCCACACTATTGAGTGTGCCCATATTAATGCGTTCACAAAACTGTATGCCTTGTCCAATCGGCACCTGTCATGAATTAATCTGTCAGATTTATTTGTTTGACTGCATGTTTCTGCACTTTCTCTCTCGCTCTCTTTTTTTTTTTTGTTTTATTCTTACACTCAGTTGTTGGAGGGGTATTTATTATATCCCCTCTGAATCCCTATGTGTTGTTCAGGGCGTTCACTAACGGTTTTATGTCTTTCAGTGACACTCACAAAATCATGTCATATATGCTGACTGAATAGAATTGAGCAGGGTTTTTTTTTTTTTTTTTACACAGCATAATTTTAATAAAATATTATGCAGCTGGTGATCTTTTGGCAAAAAAGTTGTTGGGGGATTTAAAACCCATGAAGGGAGCCACATGAAAAAAGAAGCACTGAGCTGAACTAAACTACAACGCCATTTTGAACACAAAAGAATTCTGCACACATGAAATACCGCAACACTGATTCATTACTTTATCACGTTCATTTTAACAAAGGGCTATTTTAAAAGACTGGTTTATGATTTAGGACTATTGCCTGTTTCATAATTTTGTTTAGAAATATGAATACATGACTGGGATGGCTTGTGTTGAACTGTACTTACCATAAGTTCGGCTGTTGAAAACCTCTCGAATGAAACAGAGGCTTTGGCTACACACGTGCCTGCTGCTGCTAATTCATCTAGTCAGAGATATCTGCTCCTTCATTTTCAACGGTCCAATAAATCAATGTGGAGAAGTGGGCACGTATTTTGGTAGTAAAGGTGAAGCTCACCCCGTGGCTATAGTTTCCACTTTGTAATCCTGTCAAAATAAAAATACAATGGCAGAAACAGATGCTGCATTACTTCAAAGGCGTTCTTTTAAGGCAAAAATAACATGATGGCTGCAATATTTCTTTAAATTCATACATTTTAACACTTTCTTAAATATCAGAAAATCAAACAGAACTGGGTGTACATTATAATGTGTAATGAATGATTGCATGACACTAGGGAGCAGCGGGTTGTCAAAAAAATCAAAACACGAGTACTTACATTATTAACTTCGAGACTATCAAATAAAAGCAAAGACAGCAGTGAGTTATAAAGATGTTGCTTTTGTATCTCATGAACAGACAAAAACTAACTTTTCACTTTCTCCCACTTTAAGTCTCTTGTCCGTATTTTAAATAAATACGGACAAGATCTGCAAACAAACCATGGCTAGAAGTTAATGGTTACCTAACTTGTAGCATTTGATTTGATGCATTGTTTTTTGAAAAAAATACAATTGAAGTGGTGCCAGTTTTTGCATTTCAGCGTCCAAAGGAGATGCATTTCCTAAATGTCAAACTCTTGTTTGAAATGCTGATGAGGATAATAATTATAGGCATATTAAAAAAAATTAATAAGGCCTGGGATAATGTCAGAGAGTGACAGTCATGATTGAAAATTTAAAAACTGATGAAGCTTTCTGCTCGGAAGACTGGATTTGTGTGTTTTAATCATGAAAATGCATAATGTTTTCATGAATATTCTATAAGTGCTGAATGCGTTGACCTTCCACATGTAGGTGAGGACTTTGTGCAGCAATGACTTGCCAGTAGAAAGGCTTTTCAATTTTATGTGTGGTCTTTTAGCCAATGAAAGAAAAAAAAACAGCTTCTCCCACTGAAACTGCCTCAAGGCCAAAGAGGCAACTTAATTTAAATTAAATTTTAAATTATGGTAACCTGATCAAGAGCTAAACTTGAGAAAGAAAGATGTTTAAGTAAGTGTTGCTGTTTGACTTGGTATATTTAAAAACTTTTGTCCATGAAAATCTTTGCATATATATATGTATATAAAAAAAAAAAAATTCCCTTCTCACCCTCTGCGGGTGGTCTTTGTTTCATCCTCTGAGCTCGGGTCCTCTACCAGAGGCCTGGGAGCTTGAGGGTTCTGCGCAGTATCTTGGCTGTGCCTAGAACTGCACATTTCTGGACTGAGATGTCTGATGTTGTTCCTGGGATCTGTTGTAGCCACTGCTCCAGTTTGGGGGTGACTGCCCCTAGGGCCCCGATGACCACAGGCACCACTGTGGTCTTTACCCTCCAGGCCTTTTCCAGTTCCTCTCTGAGGCCCTGGTATTTCTCCAATATATATATATATATATATATATATATATATATATATAGTGACAATATATATATAAGTGACAATATATATATATATATATATATATATATATATATATATATATATATATATATATATATATATATATATATATTACACAAAACTTGCTATGAGAAAGTTTCTTTCAAGACCACTTTTTGCCAGCAATCTGCCTGATCATTTTCACGCGATCATTATTACTCTGTTTTTATCTTTAATTTGAATTATTTTTCAAACTCCATGCATGCACACACCATTTCCTCCCCTCATGTTTTTCGACTTCAGCTCAACCACATTGTATTCAGAGCCACATTACACTTGCAAATAAACACAAAATTGTCAAAGAAGCCCTCTGATAAACAGAGCGTGTGTGCATGTTTGCGGCTTGGTGCAAAACCAGTCTGTTATTATTTTAATGAAGGTCTGTCACTGTTGTCAATGCGTCTTTTTGCAAACTGCCACTCATTTGTCACAACTGTGCCATTGGGGGCCAGTGGAAGAATAATTGAATGAGATAGAAATAATGAAATAATATAAATGCATTTATTTTTTTCTCCTGTGGAGAAAAACGACTTGAACAGCTCGATTGTCCGGAAAATATGATTGAAGTGACACTGCGGTTTATGGCAATTAAAGGCAACAGTTAAACAGCTTTTGCAAAATTATTTGTGAAGGTTTGTGCAGCTGTAGGCGAAGCCAGCGATGCCTCTGATTAATCACTCATCAAACAACCACAATGCTAATGAGCAACAAGCTGGATACGTCTCATTTGGGCTTCAGTCATGGTCAAAAGTTTGGCCAGTGATGGATGGGAAGGGAACATGTGAAATGGTGGGCGAAGAGCCATAAATGAGTCCTGACAACTAATTAGTCACTAATTAAATGCAGAGAAAGATGCGCTGATAATTAGTCATGTGTACACAAGTCTTTATACTTGTGTAAAACATGCAAAGAAATTCAGACTGTCAATAGCTTGATTCAAGCTACAATGAGTTTTTTTTTTTTCATTTTTATTTTACTTGCAGCATCCTCCACAATTCAGAGCCATTTTTTGTATCTTTTTTCTGTTTTCCTCCACACAAGCTTATGACCTGCAGTGTACACAGAAAAATCAAAGGTCGTCTGTTGTCTTCCCACATCCCTAATGCCAACTTTGTACGAGTGCCACCACCTCTATTCATCTCTTTCTTTCAGCAATGTTTCTTTTTTCTTTTCTTGGTAACAGAACTGAAGCCATCAAATATAACAGATTTCTTTTTTTTTCTTATCTTCATTGATTAGTTGCTCAGCTTCACATTTGGTAAAAAATTACCCTTCCGTCTTACTTTGGCCTTCATTTTCATCTCTATTTAGTCGGGGTGCAAACAATGTTTTTCTGCAAATTATAAACCAGGGGAGTCTCTAGAAGTCTTATTGGCTTAAGATTGAAGTGTAAATTGGGCTTGTTCACGCAAGTACAACTTCACAATGAATAGGATTTGTTAAAGGGAACCAAACATAGGCAGGGCTTTGGAGAAATAAAACGTTTTTGTTTTTTTTTGCCTTTTTGCCTTGTGCATACACACAGTTTTAGTTCTAAAACTACAAGTTTTTCATGTATTTTGCTCTGCAGTCCAGCGCCTATCAAAAAGAAACCTCTAAGGTTGGAAAATCAGCGAATCAGTATCAGGGCCTCCAAGCTCCACTTTGGTACAAGTGAGGAGCAAGCAGTTTGATTCCATGAGATATTATTGGAGAAATCTATAAAAACCATAATGCATGGTGTGATAGAAATGTGTCTGAAAGTTTAACTGTTTTGCTTTGCAGGCGCAGACTGTTCAGATGGCTCACGGTGACCCCCCTGACCAACTCTGAAAGCTTTCAAAACGAGCTCTGGAGCTGAACCGCGGAGCAATGAAGAACGCGAATCGTATTTTTACATCCACGGTCAGAGATCAAGTTTATCATTGCACTTTAGAAAAAGGACTGTAAGCTAGCTGAGAAAGTGGTGCTCTGGGGAGTGATCTGCAGCTAAATCTAGACTCCTGGCATTCATGTATGTAGATACTTCTTTAACACATACGTCCTACTTAAACATGTTTGAACACCATGCATTAACATTCCCTCACGTTGATTAGTCTGTTCCCTTTGTCAGCAGGGTAAAGTACCCTGCCACTCCATAGACATTTTTATTTCAGGATTGGATTAAGGCATATCGCAACTGAAGCCAAGGCATCTACTTGAAAATTAGAGAACGTAGAACCTATGGTGCTCTTGTGCAGAGGGTGCGTTGATTCAGGTTTAGACCCAGTTTTCAAGGCCCTGTCCACACGACTCCAAATATTTCAGTTTTGGGGGAAAAAACTGAAATGCTGAAAATTTCTTTCTAAAGTGGAGAAAAAAAATAAAAGAAACCCAGTTATTTGGTAAATCTGTGTAGACTCAATACAAGTAATCATTTTAGAAATAAAATGACTTAAGAAACATAGCACTTTTTTCTGTAAATGCCTACTATTATGCCTACTTTGTGTCTGAAAAACCACAACAACAATGGAGCTATTTTAACCAGGTTATATTTCAGCCTAATCCTGTCATGGTCAAACTTTGATCATGAGATGAAATGATTAACTGAGAGGAAATTGTAAATGGTGTCAAAAAAAACAAAAAAACAATGTCACCACTAATGTAGACCTAGTGGCATAATATGGGTATTTCATAGGTTTTCCTGAACTTATGTGGATAGGAATTTTTTATAAACCGTAAAAAGTATTTGTTTAAAAACAATATCTGGGGTAGTGAATAAAGGGATAGTTCTGCTCTATTATCCTGTTTGTTAATTCAAATAACCAAAGAGACCTATGCAAATAAGTGAAATTGATGGCTTATAAAATTGCATTTGCATGAACTGCTATAAAAGTTTTGAGACTGAAGTTATCTTAATACAACGGAAATCTGCTTTGTAACAGGGCCTACTCGGATCAGATGTAGCTCATCAATCTTTTCAAAATAAACTCTATTGCTCCATTCAAAAGTAGTTTAAAGAGCTATCTACAACAGGTAAGATATTATTTGTTCATAACCTTCCCACAGAATTCCACTTCCAAAGCTCTGATTTATTGCTTTAATTCCTGTTTCTGATTCCTCTATAATGCTCGTATGGTCGACGTGTGTGGGTTGAGAGCAGAGAGGGAGGAAGGCAGTGAGTGAGAATCTGTATCTCAGGAGCACTACAGGAAATGAAAACTAAAAACGAAATAGGGGGGAAAAAAATGAAATCTGAGAAGCACTTGTCAAGGGAGGCAGCTGCCATTCCTGACGAGAAATTAATAATGTATTCTTGCAAATTTGCCATGTTACTCTGGGTGGGAGGCTTGGACAGGAGCTGCTGCAGCCTGGAGGATGGTAAGAATGCTGATCAACTTGAGGCGGAATAACAGACATAAACACAGGTGCACATTTTGTGCGAGTACATGTGTTCTGTGTGTCCACAGGGGGCACATTTTGCATCAATTTATTATCTCGCTTGAGTTTTTGGGAGTGATTTAATTCAGTGTTGAATATTAATTTGCTAAATTCTCCAAAGTCTCTAGAAGAGTTCCTAAAGTCTTTAAGAGTGATCGGTTTCCAGAAACAAAGAGAAAAAGATTGAGAGAGAAGTGTAAACGCTCTCCTTCACTCCTACATCTCGCAAACGATACCACTGGAGAATTGCCGTCTCTTACATTTGCATTATAATGCAATCATCAGAAAAGAAAAAGAATATATGCACATCAGGAATGTTAACTGTCCTTGTGAAGCCGAGGAAGCACGTTACGCACACAGTGGCAATTGGGTTTACTGCGCCTTCATTAACTTGAAAATGTGTCTTGCAGCCATCGGTTTCACGCAGACAGCAGTGAAATTCAGCCAAATCAGTCACATAATAGATGCTTGAATAAATGGGATTGTGCGTATGAGTTAAACAGCACACGGCTAAAACTGCCTTGTTATTACCGAGGCTGGGGATTTGCACTCTCCGTGTCAGTTGAATATTGCTTTCCCGAGCGTGGAAGGTCAGCTCGTTTGCTTTACTAATATCCTCAGGTCCTCTTTTCATTCTCAAAGGCATTCTCTTTTTACTCTCACTGCATTGTGTGCATGCAGACTCACTTGGCCTGTGTGTAAGGCCCCATAAGACCTCTGTGTTTGGATCAGTTTTATGGGTGGCTTCATCACAGCTCCATGCCTCTTACAGCCATCAGCTTTGCTGCAGTGTTGTAGTAAGATCACACAGTGTGCTCCGCAGACAACACTGCACCCCCGCCAACTGTTGTAGCCTCTTACATGATTGTACCATTTCCATGTCCTGTCAACATCCATGTTCATGTCGACTTCTTGGCTGTTCTGTGGCTCCCTTCATGGGTTTCAAATCTCAGCTGCTTTGATTTTTTTGGTGAGTCTTTTCTTGTTTCTTTTTCTGTTTCTCCATCTCACTTTCTTTCACTTCAGTTTGACATGATTCCTTCCTGGGCTGGCAAGCTACCTGTTAAATAATAAATCCTACTGGTTGCGTTTGGACATAGCTTATCTTTACCTTCAGTCATTTTTTTCCCCCTTAAAGCGCTAGTTCAAATCATTTGAAGTGGGGTTCTGTTGAAAAGTTATGAACAATTAATATCTCACTAGTTGTAGATAGCTCTTTGAATGAATATGAATAGAATAGTCAAGATAATGGCTAGTCTAAGGATGGGAAAGCTCCACTTGGGTTGCTAGGTGAGGGGCGTTTTTTGAGATTTGAGTTGTTTTAAGAAGTTATCAATCCACTAGGGTTTTGACTGTGTTAGCTCATCAATTTATCAGAATTAAAGTCTATTTCCTAAACTGCGGCTGTTCACAAAGCTATTCTATTGATTGTTCAGAACCCTTCACAGAACCCCACTTAAAAAGATCTGAACTGTTGTAATAAAGATCGGATCTTTGTAAGAGGGAGATGGGAAAAATGAACAAGATGAATGAGAGGTGTTAGTCATGTTATCAGCCTTTCTCTAAATAGACACATCCATTAATTATTGACCCAACCACCTTGCTCCACCATTTTATAGTCTGTTGTGAGTCACAAGAGTCGACTCAATCTGCAAGGCAAGAGAGATCAAGGACAGGACAAAGCATGACTCCCACTTTGTCATCGCCTTCAAACTGAGCCATGTAAACCAAAGTATGGAGCTCATCCATTCTATGACGAAACCTGTTTGATCTCATTGTATACAGCTATTCTGTCTGATTATGTGGCTTGAATGAGTAAGACCGCTGTAATATCTGGATACTTTTTGATGTTTTCCGAAAAAAAAAAAAAAGGGAATCATTTTAACACACATATATTTTCAAACCTTTGCAAAGCTGATTAGGAAAACAGCATGACTTGAAAGATATGCAAATTAAGATAAAAGAGACAATCATTTTTCTATAGTATGAATTTTGAATTTAACGGTGGGTGGAAATTCAGCTTGTGAAACAAAAGATCATATACTGCATAATGTTAAAAAACAATTAGGCAAAAAGTGATGAAATAGGGCATCACCACACCAGCTTTACTTACCTACTATATACTAATTTATTTATCCAAGTTTGTATAAATTAAGACAAGGGTGCCATTTGCATTTGTAGTGAAATGACTTAACAAATGTTTTCACACTCTACCAAGGAATACATAATGTATTGATATTCATCTGGAAAGTTTTGTCAATTCATGCAAAATACAACCAAATTAGGAACTGTGTGTCTCTGGAAAAGCTTTGATCATTTTAATTAATATATAACAAAATTAGTAGAATCCACAGATCAGTGGAACAATAAGAAACCGACTGGAACGCAGTTTCCTGATCATGTAGAATTCAAGCAGCTTCTTCCTTTAGATTTTGACTGAAAAAGTAAATAACTGCAGATAACCGATCGTTCTCAGTCAAGGAAAACAACAGATTTAGGCATTTGTTAGTGTTGAGTGTTGAGCCATGCAACAGTGTGTCCTTGCATATGCTTTTTGCTCGGTCGCACTGAATCAGTTTGAATGAGTGAGAAGGAGGACAAAGAGACGGCGGGAAGGAGCTCGAAGGACGACTTGAAGATTAAACACGTGCTCTTACCAATTTGTCCTAGAGCTTGCAGGAGCCCAATACATAATCACTGTCACCCCTCTAGTTCACCCCTGCAGCAAGTTTCCTCTGTACAAGTGTATAAAGCAAATTATTCCTTTTAAAAACAACGCATAAACTGATATCTACTTCATTTTATGGTAATTTGTGATGGTATTTTCCTTTGCAACAGCAGAATCTTTGTGTCACTAAAGACCTTAGAAGACGTGGCCCCCCGCGGGCTGGACTCGGCCACCATTTGATATGATCACTAACTTATGTGCTGTTATTTCAGCTGTACGCTCTTATGAATTTGTTGGTGCGCTTACAGCTTATTTATGTAATGTTTATCTGTATGCCTTTAGAATCCGATAAAGTAAACAAAAACTCTTGTGAAAAGAAATGATTGGTTGTATATTTTACAAAGAGATGCTAAAATAACGTGGAGCAGATTTGTTGGTACCCTAAAGGGACTATTAATGTTTGCAGTGTTTGACCGTAATTAGTATCACAGGTGCCTTTAAGGTTTTCACCAGCCTTTTTAAAGAGAACTAATACACCACTGGGTGCACCACACTGAACATGGAGCAGAGAAAGCAAAGACGAGAGCTGCCTGAGGAGCTTAGAAAGGAGATTGTAGATATCCATGTTAAAACTAAAAGCTACAAACTCCAAGCAGCTTCATGTTCCTGCCACCACAGTTGCCAATATTATTAAAAAACATAAAGTTTAACGGACTGTAGCCAAACTCCCAGAATATGGACGCAAGAGGAAATGCAACCCCAGGTTGATCATACGGAGTGTTGACGGTAGAAAAAGAGCCAAGGAAACCATTCAAGACAAATTTTAAGGTCAAGATACGCCAATTTTGTATTGCATTGTCAGTTTAATTTTAAATTATAACAGGCTTCATGGAAGACGATGCAGAAGGGCTCCACTAATGACAGAAAACACACACAAAATTAGACAGGAGCTCACCAAAATACATGTCGACAAGTCCCAAAATTTCTGGGACCGATGAGACAAAACTGGAGCTTTTTGGCCAGTCACCTAAATTTTTGATTAACTATCCCAACTCACAATGACCTGAGTAGGATGTCCGGCTAAAGACAGACAACAGTCTCATTTTTGTGGCACATCGAGATAAAAACAGATTGGGGCTGTTTTCATTTGTTGGAAACGGATATATCCATTTAAATGAATGTGGCTCCTATATGGCAACACCTGAGGGCTTTTCCTCAATAACCAGTTTTAAAAATAAATAAACAGACATAAGTCCCTTTGTCTGTATCATCCAATTTATATGAATGTCGGTTAAAAAATCAATGTCTCAAAATAACCCGAGAGGAGCACCACTGGAGATAAAAGGTGTCAACTTAAAGGCCAGCTGTATTAACTGCACCACTTTGGAATCTTCTTACCGGCTCCATTAAGCCCGCAGATTTAATTCCACCTCTCGTACATCCCAAGGTCACCTGTGACATTTGCCCTGGAAATATGTAACCGGTTTTACAGATAGGTCATGCTGAGAAGGTTCGTCCCTTTGCCTGCATGCGCTTCCTGCACAGACAAAGGGAGGAGAAGTAGTCATGGGCGATTGGTTTGGTAATTTCCAGCGAGGATTGCAACGAAGAACAAAGTGGGTTCGAAATGTCATCTGTCATATTCTGTGATTGCATGGCTGGAGCTGCCCTTACTTTCTCTCTCCTTTTTTTTTAACACTCACACGTTCTTTAACTTCTCTTTCCCTGTTCCACACAAGCCAAACTTCAAACTCCCTTTCAAGTGCCAGGCTGTTTAAAAGTCAGGGGAAGGTTGTTGTGTGGTGCGTCACAGTTCGTTTTAAAAGGCTGCCAGTCATGTAAACCTTGCAACTGAAATCTTCTCAGTCATTGATTGCATCAGGAAAAACCAAAGCTGTGAGCCAAAAATCAGACACATCGAGCACGTCTCTTTAAAGGTCTGTGTTTCCTTTTTTTATCTATTTATTTTTATTTCATATCTTGACAGGCTACATATACTTGTTGCTTTAAACAGCGGTTCAGTACATTTCTCTGATCAATTTCTTTTGTTTGAAGGATCTGAAGGGAAATATTGAGGCTTTTCCACAAAGCCTTCACTGTCCCAACTAAAGTCTATGTTAGGTTTCGGTTTGCCTTTGGAAAAAGTATAGGATCAAAACACATTTGGACTTCTAGTTTAATCAAATATATCTATGTAAATAAAAGCACAGTAATTTAAATGTTGGTTCGACTGTAGGTTAAAAGACTTGTTTTGAGACAGGGTGACTTACATAAATTAACATTTTTTTTTATTACGGCTCATTTCATTTTAGTGTTCAGATTTGTTTTGATACTTTTGTTTTGCGGGTTGTCTTTTGACAAAGCACAAGCGTCTTATAGGATTGAACTTTTATGAGGTTGGAATTTTAGTGGTTTTGTGTGTGCTTGGCAAATTTTATGACATTTTCCTTAGAGGACAATGAAAATGTCTGTAGCCGATAGGCACAGCTTTGTGACTGATCCACTTTCTTAAAGCACAGACTATAAATCTGTTTAGATATTGTCAGAGCAATACAGCTAAACACAGAGGGATTTATACATACAGAAACTAGTTCCACACATGTATCAGGTTCTTTAATGTCACAAACAACTTTTAATGCTCAGATCATTTTTTTTCTTTTCCATAAACACAACAGTCCCAATCCATCGTTGCAGGTGAATACATTTTATTCTACGAGTGACAAGTTAACACAATCTGCACAACCCAATCACACACCTAATGATTTAAGTTGTACAAAAAAGGTTAACACATCATCAAATCAGTACATTATTTTTTGACCGAAAATCGCAAAACATACACATTTTTGAAATAAATGTTTTTCTTAGAAAAAGACAAAGTCAATAACTGCATTTGGTGGGATGCTATTTGTTTGCTCACAGCTAACACTTTGTGCTTTCTGACTTTTGCACCATTTATCTTAGGAAAGATAGAAATATGTTCTGCCTGCTACACAAAACAAGCTCTTTGTCAATAGAAAACACATTAGTTTATCCAAAAATGTGAAAAAAAGAGAATTGTATTGGATTATTTGAATTGCATCACACTCTACTGGATCGTTGTGGATTACATAATATTGTATTTATTTATAGCAAAACATAAGTCATATTTCCCCTATTGTGACAACCTTTTTAGTATAACCCTTGACATCTAATTTAGTAAGGGTTTTCGTTACATTATTCAAGATTTAAAAAAAATGAATAATAATATCAATCCATGTAAGCAGTACTGAAATGAATCTGCTTATCTTCTTATCAATGAATGCTAAAGAATCTAAATACAAAACCACATCATTGAGTTATTAAATGCATTCAGTACCCAGAGTAAAAACAAATAAATAAAGGAACTGAGACATAAAGTAAAGGAATCCACATCGCTTGCCGCCTTTCAAGTCAGAGTTTTAGACTAAGATCATCTTATGTTGAGAAATGTCCTAGTTATAGAGGTTTTTCTCAAACCTTGAGGATAAAGCTACACAGTCTCATGTGATATGACAAGATTTCAGAGTATCTGTTGTGAATTATGCTCAGCTACTACTACATCAAATTTTAGCCCAATCTTTGTAAAATTGACTGAGTTAAAGCCTATTAAAAATGTATCCCAGCAGCTCTTTCATCATTCTTGACTTTCAGAGTATTGGATTTTGCAGTACTTTGAAAATGAACATCAAAGCTCTCCTGAACTCTAACACAAGATCATAGATGAATGCTACTCCAGTCATCATTCAAAACACTGAGTTTCATTCACCACCATTCAAAATGCATAATACTTCTTGGTGTGAATAATCACAATTTGCTTCGCCTCTAATGCTGCATAACCAGTATAATGTCAGATTTAACAGACTTGAACTTTTCACAAAATATGTACGCTTTAGGCCAAAACTATTCATATTCCAGTTTATTAACAATCTTTTGCCATTCACACACAAAAGCCCTATTAAATTTTGAGGCTTTTACATATTAAACTATTTAAATGTATCTGGAAGAAATGCTAATTCGACTACAAAAATTTGGTTCTTGGCGTGTTTTTATTAAGCGTTTAAAAATGACACGCTGTTGCTAATGGTTGGTTAAGTTTCACATGTCATTTTGTCCTCTATGTTAAATTGGAAAAGGCTCAATGTGATATTTGAATTCTTTAAAAATTATATTGTTCTGCAGGGCCATAACCTTGAAAAGATCAATTTTCTGGCATTATGACATTCTTACAATAATATGCTCACAGAGCTGATATTACAGCCCGTGTACCAAGATCCAGTCATTCCTTTTTTAAAACCTTCTTTATCCTTTCATGAGTTACAGGAAGCTGCAGTTTATCCCTGCTGTCACATAACGAGAGGCTTTGTAAAACCTGAACAGGTCACTAGTTTATTACTGGGCTGCACCCTCAGACTTCATTCTGCATCCCTGCAGTTGGCCTCAGTGATCAAACAGTCAGTATTTTATTTAACATGACTCTCATGTAGCCTGATTCTCCTCATGTCTTTGTGCACCTCTACTCATTTTCTATTCCCAGGGCGTTCAGTACCACTGTTCTTCAAAGTCCACTGAGTTTCTAAGACATTCATAAGGTGTCCCTTGGCACTGAGTCTGCTCTGACACAGTAAAAACAATGAACTTCGTTCCTGACTGTTGACTGATGAACAAGTGATTAAGCACTTGAAGTACTTTCTTAGATTTGGGAAAGGATTATGGAGGATTTAAAATCAGACAGCTTCACAATGTTTACCCGATGCAAATGCAGTTTGACCGTTTATTTGCTACAATGAAAAAATTACAAGAAAGTCATGATTATTTATCACCCGAAAGGATCCTGAGAGTACAGTAGTATCTGAAGTTGTCGAAGTCAAAGAGAGCAGTAACTTGAGGTATGTAGACCTATCCAAAAATCAATAGTGTTGATACCAATGTTGGTATTGGATTGGATAAATACTAAAATAATGGGATCAAAACTTTTGTCTTTTTCTCTTCTCTACTTTCACACACGGGGTCACTAACAAAAATTATTTTATTAGTTTGTTCCTGAACAACATCAACCACAAAAAACACACTTTAACTGATTAGATGTTTGCAAATTAAGTAGTTACATGAATATATACATATTTTTTATTTGCCTAGAAACTTTGCTTACAATTTATTCTGTGTTTTAAAGGGCATATAATCAGCTAATTAGCAGTGGAAAGCAAAAATTAGTCAAGAAAATATACCCAGATTTAGCATACTGATGATAAAAATATGTCAAACTGCTAAAGTATTGTATCAATATCAGTAATACTGGCCTTGTTTTTTGCTTGATGCTGGATGCTGAAAAGCTATTAATTGTCCAGTCTTTATACAAAATACTATAATTCAAAATATGTTTAGCATCCATTTAAGTACTCTTTGATTTTTTACAAGTTTCTGCAAATGCATTTTAACCTGCATATTTGCCCTCTCAGTACACAGACACTGCTCATTTTTGGTAAGATTGCATAACATATCTGTGTATCTTTTCTGTTTTTAGAATATCTTTCTGGTCAATAGTTCAACTTTCATTATCTATTTTTGGCTGTTCGCATACCGGTCTAAATTTTACTGCTATTTAAGTGTTGTCACACTTACATTTAATGTTTGAATTTCCCCTGGAATCAATAAATGAGTCATTAGTTTGTCAATAATTTTTTTTATTTACAGTTGTGGTAGTGTTGCTTTCTAAGGTTATTATTCAAGCCTTTTTTCAAAGTAAAGATTCAACATCTGCAGCTGATGTAAAGGGATGTTTTAGATTCCCAAACAGTTTATTTTACACCAAGCTGTGAACTGTGTTATTTCTGCTTTTAAACATGTTAGCATTTTAGCTAGCATGAAGGGGGGGACTCACTTTAGGACCATTAAAGGAACTGCAGTTGTTGGCATTGGCTTTAGTTTTCAGCCCCTGAGGTTGCTCCTTGGATCGAAACTCCATACTGAACACTTCCCCTTGAAGACCCTTTGTAAATACCCCAGAGAGCAACAAGAATCTTGCTGAGTTATCAGAAGAGCAGCACTCAAGTCAGCTCACAGTGTCACGGTGCTTTCAATAAGACTGCTTCCTTCTATCGTTGTCTTTTTTGTTTCTCTTTTTCTCAATACGTTATAAAAAAAATTTCTTTTTCGTGTGCGGACCAGGTGGTGGGTCATTGCAGTAACTTGACTTCCAATAATGATTAAAAAAAGTCTGCCTAGTATAGCCACACCTTAAGATCAGAACGTGTGATTGTTTAGAGAAGAAAACGGCCCTGTGGGATGTCCTGACTAAGGCCACGCAAAAGGGCGATGGTTAGTGTACATAAAAAGATCCATCAAGCAATCTGAGTGAGCCTAACCTTTGCTTGTCCTTATTGATTCGCCCTACCAAAAAAATCTAAAATTGATATGGATTGTGGACCTTGTTGAAGCAGTGATATTTTTTCATTAAGTATCTTACATTGACAGAAATGGCCAAGTGACTCTTAGTTTTTAATAATGTTTCATCTGCTGGTATAACATGCTTCCTTCTTCTTAGCTGTAGTAGGAAAGGAGACAGAAAGAAAAGGCCAGGCTTCTTCTGCTGTGTGAGGTGAACGATTGGGTGCATTTTTAGACAGATGAACAGCTGCCTGCCTTGATAGCTGTCAGTCTTTATTGCCTTATGTGTCCCAGTGGAGTCAAAAGATCTTGGTATCTCATGTTAGCAGCAGCTATTTTTTTATGTCGTCTCTCACCCGTGACACAACAGTCTCTACACCAGCTTGATACATTTGAGTGCGTAGGCATTTTTTGGCTTCAGGCTACGAATAGTGTGCTGTAATGAGATTAAAATGCTCAAGTGACAGGTCCCTATTTGCCCAAAAATCAGTATAAAATGGTTTTGTGTTGTGATATGATTTTCCTGTTTTCACTCATCCGAGCTTGCTGCACAAAGGAAAAAGACGGGTGCTGTGAACAGAAGTGTGAGGAAAATGAAGTACATTATTTCTCACAGACTATGGATGACTATAAATTATCTGTACACAAGGAACAGGTTCAAACACACCATGAACTTTCTGAATCCTTTAAAGCACCGACCAGCCTCTGCTGGATGTCATTTGGTGACAAGAAAAACACGCCCAGTTTCCTGTACTTCTTTCAAAGTGCGGCTGAAATATGCGGCAGTTTATTAGATTAATGTTATTAGTTCTAGTACTTAGTCTGAAGTGTTAGGAGGGCACTGGAGAGTAATCTGTTATCCAATTTTACAGGCAGTCTAAAATGGGGACTTTTAATCTCTTGTGTTTCAATCTGCTCTTTCCTCTCACTCTAATCTCGACTCTTCCAGCTGGAGTGAGGGTAACAGAGGAGCTCCGATGCCGCTCCAAGGAAGGGAGCTAATCTGAGCAGGGGCAGCCCAAGATGGCTGCTCTGGTCCCAGACCAGTGGTTTGAGCTAGCTCCCCTCTCAAGTCACTAGGCCTGCTGGTAGCCAGATGTGGTAGACGACACAGTGTCACTGTGGTAGATGATGGGGGTGAAAAAGAAAGACAAAGAGACAGGAGTGAGTAGGGAAAAATACAGGAGCTGGAAATGGAAGGTATCATGGTGGAGGAGATGAATGGACATGTAAAAAAAATGCAGGAATACCTGTCACTCACCACCTTGCATGCCAATGTTTTAAACAAAGATCTTGCATGATCTGGTAGCACTCTAAGAGTGTGTTGGAAATGACTCTCAGCCATTATCACAACAAATCTTTAGCTCAATATCTTTTAAGACATGACTTAAATATATCAACTTTTGTGTTGATTCACAGGGAATTAGGTTGATTAGCAGTGGCAACATTCTCAAGTTGGACTGTTTCCAAATGGTAATCAGTAGATAATGATTCTTTTTTGTTTGTTTGTTTGTTTTTTCAAGAGATGGGAGTGGCAAAAATCCATCCAGTGGTTCATGAGGTGTTTTATTACCATATGAACAGAGCTGACTCTAAGAGTTAATGGCAAATGTTTAGGCTACGATCTCAATGTGTTAGCATTCAGAATGTGTTGGCGACAACTCTCAGCTACTACTACACCAAATCTTAAAGGCTAAGATTTGATTTGCTGTGTTTGTTCTTTCCTGGATGCAAAAAGAAAACAAAAACTATCTAGCAGGAAAATTAAATTTGAATTATTACACTTGGAGACTTCATTCTTTATATATATATATATATATGTATAAATACACAGAGCAAGGCAGAGAGAGAGAGACAGTAAGCTCTCTAAACAGATAGAATCAAGGTATTGATCGTAGGCCGTATCAGTTTTTCTTAAGACCTACTTCAGAGTGAAGCTGTGTATATTGACTAACAATGCAAAGACCAAAGAGTATAAGATGTCTACTTTAAAATGTTGTTCTTTCAAAGTTGCCGCTCACACAGAGCGAGTTTCCTCTTTTTGATCCAACAAAACACCCAGGTCCATCAGTCTTCATTATCCATGGTGACAATGCATTCACCTATTTGAAAATCTTAAAAAAAAAGATTTGTGTGATTTATTTTTGTATTGCTTCATTTCAACTTTTAATTAAACCTCGCTCAACTCTTCATTGGTGCACTGCCAGAGCTTCCATCCCAAAGATGGTTTTCTTCTCTTCAACTTGTCAGCCTGCAGCTGGAAGCCTTTTCTTCACCGCTGAAACAAAATTTGCTTATTTGGCAACATCAAGGCTATGCTTGAAGCTATTGTTCAGAACCTGTCATGCAAGCTGTTGATGCTCAGAAACTTATCATCTGATTCTGTTGCGGCTTTACATCTGCCAAACCTTTTCCTGTCAGACTTTTTTTCCATCTTTAAAGTGCCTTTTGTTGGTGTGGTAAACTGTGCTCACAGCTTGGCTCTTTGAGCAGCTTCATCAGTAGGAAAAGTCTACACTTCTAATGTTATGGTGCTATATATTAGTTTTATTGTCCTTTGTTTTCAGGTGCATTTTTACTGGACTCAAGTTTTTTTTCCTCAACACTGTCATGCTCCATACCTGTGTGCATATCTGTGTACAAACACTTTCAGGCTCAGAACTTGAAACAGACTCCTTCCATAAAATTGGTTGATGCAACAGCTTCCCACAGAATGTGTGGATGTGTAGTTGCATTCGTTTCTCTTAAAACTTTCATCTAAAGAAGAGAAAACTAATAAACAGAATTTAAACAGTGACTACAAAAATAAAACCTATCCATTTTTTTTTCTTCTTTTATTTACTTTCACTGTTGCAGAAAGGTTCGTACTTTATCACGTGTCTCATAAATGTGTTTGGAAGTTTTCGGAAACTAAACTTTTTTAGGTAATATTTCCCACTATGTTATTTTATTTATTTTAATTTATTAATTGTAGTTTGTAATGTTTTCATTTCTGTTCAAGCACTGAAAATCTGGGCTAAAAATCAGCCGTAGCAGGTTTGTACTGAGGGCAAGAAATCACAGAATTTCTGGGAAAAGTTAAGAAGCTTCAAATCTGGGCTTCATCTAAAATTGCTCTTCTTGTTCAGCAAACAATTCAAAGGTTTGGTTCAAGTGTCCTATCAACCCACCACTAGCAAATTACTGACAATTCTTAGTACACATACATTTGTGGAGTACCACAGATGTTGTTCGATTGAGAAAACAGTGCCAAACAAAACAAACTTGTCATGCGAAAGTTTAGTTGTTTAACATTGTTCTTCCATGCTTGTATATCAATTTTGAAAAAGAGTTTTTTTTTTTAAGCCTGAAAAAATAATAAACCACAGGCTCTTGTTTGGCTAGCCATTAGCCTAGCCCATTTCTTCATACTTGGTGCTCTATAACTGATTTCATGGCTGATTAGATAATAACTACTAATACTATTTAACAAAACATCCTTTGAGCAGATAATCCTTTTAAGTACCTGATCAGGTGATCAGATTGCGTCTTTGAAGCCTATGTTGTAGGAGCAATAATCAAGCCATGTGGGTCATTGATAAATTACAACCTCCTCAATATCTATTGCTTTGTTTCGGCTGTTTACTACATCATAAGATATGCAACAGTCACACACAAGGCTGAAATGTTTAAGCAATATTTAGAGGCAGTATGTGCATTTGTACCCTATTAGTTTTGTCATTTAATCTGATGCAAAGATGGGTAACTTCAGGTGTACTGACATCTGTAAAAGAGAATACTGATATTCATGTTTACCTGTTCTGAGAAATACACCCTGGTACACTTTTTGTTATTGCCTCTGTGTGGAAAGCATTTATGAGAGACAAAAAGGAAGAACTAACTGGTTTTGATTAAAAGGTCATGTATTCACTTACATTCAACGTGCTCAAGTCCCATGTTTTTCCTGCTCTGCTTGACTTAGGTCCTGTTTACACAACGCCATTTTTAAATGAAACCGGAATGTTTTTTTTGCTGCGATTCATCCGTTCGCGTACACGACAACAGTGTTCGGATTCCCTGACATCAAAACTTTTTGAACCAGGTCTCAGAGTGAAAGTTCATGTAGACACCTGGCATTTGTGTGAAATGACTTTTTTCCACCACGAACGGCCGCAACCAGCATGTTTTCTGCGCTTGCTCAAGAAGATGAACAACAACGTATGGCAGATAGGAAAGTGCCTTTTGTGCTACTCACCCTTTCCAACATGTAAGATCAATCCAACCTCACTGTCGGTCCAAACAAACATACGTGTATTCACCATTTTGGATGTAACTGTCTTCAAACTGAAATACAAAAATCACAGCTCCATCTAGTGACCTGGCATTGAAACTACAGCGGATTCGAGGATGACACCATTGACGTTTAAACGTGTAACTTTTCCCTAGTCAACATCTGAAAATCTCTACAGTATCCAGGAGATTGTTCGTGTGTAAACAGGGCCCCTAACTTTGTTTTTCCTGAGATGCGCTTGCTTTTATTACCACATTAGTCTGCATTATGATGAAAAAGTGAGCGCGCAGACAGCTGAATATGTGAGCATGACTCGCCACAGACCTCCTGCTGCAATCTCATTGTAATACAGGAAATGCATGCTGCCTCACATTCTGCTATCTCTTACACACACACACGCAAACACGCACCCCCCCACACTCACGCACACACACACACACACTCATATACATACACAAAGGCAGCTGCCCAGGCACCTGTAGAGGTTTTAAAGCTTTGCCAGCTGCCCAGCCAGTCAAAGCTCTCAGTTCCAACCCTTGTCATAATCTACACTGGCCTCCTCACAGAGACGTGTTTAAAGATGGTCTAATACATGCCTGAGCATACACATTTAGAAATCTGGTCATACACTTGTGTTGAGGAACTAAATAAATAAAATAAAATAAAATAAAATCACACTCGTTGCACATCTTTCCTTTGAGGTGGAAGTAATTAGTTGTTCTTTAGAAAGCACGGATTGAATTTCGCTGCTCCTACAGAAGCTGGGAGTAAACATTTAATCTTTGAGGCTTTAGATAGCTTAAAAAATTAAAGAGTTATTCCCATTACTCTTCTTTGAAAGGGGAGTCTATCCTTTGGCTGTCTCTTGTGTGCTTGCACCCTCGTGCTTCTGCTCTGCTATCACAAAGAGACACACAGCCAGTGGGAGACCATGTTTGTATTCTCTATCTGTTACCACCACATCTGCCCCCCCACACCGCCACCACCCCACACTCCTCTATCTGCACTTCTCTATTATACCTCGCTCTGTCCTCTTATTTCAGTGGGGAAACTTTTCTCATCTGTCTGAGAACCTTCCTACTATTCTCTCAGCTGTCCCCTCTCCATGTGCCTCTTTTCTTTTTCTGTCTCTCTCTCTCGCATGTACTCTGTCCAGCCAGGGTTTCACTTTGAGTTTAGAGCTCCAGAATTCCCAGGTTACATTGGGTAACATTTTTCAAGCCTTGACTTTTTATTTTCATTATGCCTTGGAGAAAAAAAGGTTAGCACAAAATCTGGCTTCAGTTGAAGATATCACAGTTACCTGTTTAGGTTTAGTACACAGGTAACCAGCACCTGTTTAGTAAACAGCAATGTTAGAATGTTACATCTACAACAGCTTGTTGAATCATCGCAATTCAAGATGGGTGCCATAATCAGCTAACCTTAAAAAGAGCAAGAAATAGCTATATCACTATCAATTTTATAGATATTGACCTAAAATTTAGCATAGTAGTAGCTGAGACTGATGCCCAATACATATTCTGATTGTTAACAACTTGTCCAACATCTTTAACTAAAATTTTGCCATTAGGTTTTTGGAGCCAACTCTGTCTGTTAGCAAAATATCTCATGAACCACTTAACAGATTTGAATGAAACTTTAGTCCAAATAGTCTTTGGATGTATGTCTACAATCAATTAACTATTAGAATCAATCCAAATCAAGATGGCCACCACAGCTGATAAAGCTCAGCAAACACAAATATGTCTATAACATAGTCACATTTAATCTAAAAGGACTGTGGTTATCTGGCTGAAGCAGTTTCCACTATTAAAAAGCCAAGGTGATCATGAGTGAAATCAAGAATATTGCACCTGCTTTCCAGCATGTTGTTGCCACAATGACACCCCTTTTTCTGCATGGGAACACATGTTGGCATTATGATGTAAATTCCCAGTTAAACACAAAATGTGGAATGTGAGTGGACATAATTATGAACCTCCTTGCTCCAAACCCTACTAATTATCACATTTTCAAACGTGCAGTGTTGGTAGCTGTTGGAGTGCCAAAGATGAACTTCAGAATGAAAAACTGAAACAGTGATGATGACCTTTACACAAGAGACCCATCTATTTTGAGTTCCCTCTGTCATCAGCTCCTATGTACAGCCTAATAATCATTCGAAAGCAAATCTAATAGTCAATAACCTTTTACCATTTCCTCTGTCATCAAACTTAGAAGAAAATGTAACCTTTCTCCGGTGATTTTTTTCCTCTTGCTTCAAAGCGCCACCTGAAAACTAGAGTACTTTTTAAAACGATAATGGCAATCAAAACCCATGTGTGACACATGTTGATGGAACTGTCACTTTCTCTGATGACGCTGGTGACAGTCTTAGCATCCAGTGACATTTATGTCAGTCTGGTGAAAGGATAGATGAGCAAAAATCCTTTCTTTTTTCCCCAGGCAGTTGTGGCTGCAAGATGTCATCATGGCAATGAATTTCACTCATGGATTGTGCAGCAGATGGTGTTGAATTTCTTAGATTCTGCGCTGAGCAGTAGTTTATGTATGTGTGCACAAGCAGGCGTGTGCCAAATTTATATACGCTTGCTATAGGTGCTGAATAGATGTGCAGTAATCACAGTGTATAGAGTAATCACCATCTGGCACTAGGGCATTCAAAAAGCATTGATCTTCTCCTTTTTGGATTTTTCAAGTAAGTCATATCTTTTTAACAAAAAAATTAAATTAAAAAACAACAAAAAAAGCCCTTTTTTATTTTTCTCAAGAAATATTTCGTGTGAACAAGAGGGCCATCGTTGCCACATTTACAGAACCTTAAAAGAAACATTAAAGGAGTATCACAAACACAACTAGACTATGTTTGAAGCTAAAAAAAGTCCCCATATACTAACACAAAAGCCTCTTTTCACCTCTGAAGGTAATGTCAAATTGACAGTTGTACCAAGACGTTTTACAAGAGGATGTAAGAGCATCAGTGATTGGAGCTATTCCAGACACAGACATTTTCTGCAGCAATAAAAGTGTCCAAAATAAAATGATGATTGGAACAACCAACACACATTCTGCTTTTGGCTGACGAGCTAAAGTGAGTAATCTGAAATGAAAGGTTTCTTTGTAGATATGAGAAAACCTCAAGGAAGGACAGCAATCACAGAAAACGCCCCAAATCTTTCCTGGAGTGCTTTGATTTTTGACTGGAAGCACAGTGCCAAATTTAGGCCCGAGTGACTTCAGGACTTTGATGATCTGTCAGAATAATGCATATACCTAAACTCACAGAGGCAACTCTGAATATAGCTGTGCCATTAGTGCTCAGATTGGATGGCGAATGCGACCTCAGTCATCATAGACGCCAGTGGACAGTTGTCCTATCTGTTTACTGGAAACAAGCAGCATTGTGATTGAAATCCAACAACATTAAAGGTTAAATTACTGGGGTCATAATGTGTGGTAATCAATACAGTTGGTGATAAATTTTAAATTGTTACAGTTTATTATGTTACAGCAGAAATTGCGGTGCAGTCTCAGTCGTGTCATCAATAACCTGTTTCCTGTAATTACAATCACTGCACAAATGATTCAACACAATGTTTAGAAATTATAGTTCATTATCTGTGGAAGTTTGGTTCTGTTGAAAGGTTATGATCAATAAACTTGTTGCTGCTCGTAGCTTTCCAAAGCAACGAGCAGCAAACAAAGTGTAACTCTGACTGGACTGATGAGCTAATGACTAGGTGTAGCACTCTTGGTGCAAATTGGAGCACTTTCTTCAGGAATATTATAAGATTTCTGCTGAAATAACCATGTAATGTGAAACTGACAGCAGCATAAAGAATTTTAACCAGCATTTACATGAACCGTTATGAAACTGTTTAGGCTGGATTTGTTTCAAGGCAGCAGCAATCCACTTTGGGTTTGGCCTCGCTTGACCTCGCAAGCCGTTCATGTTGTACTAGATACAAGACATGCCTACTGCACACAATTATAGTTCACAATATAAATGCAGAAAGAGAAAAACAAGCAAAATATATTTTTTTCCCTCTGGACCATTTAATTCTAGCATTCCCATTGGCTGGATAAAATCTCATTGACCTTGTTTTTGCCGTGTGTCATGAAATGTCATTAGTCTACTGTAGATTTAATTTATGTAATTCCTTCCTATCAAGCTATGCTCTTTTATGTTCTGCAACAAGTGACCCTGCACAGCTGTACAATGCAGAACTAAAACATAAAAAAAGACAAAAAAGGAAATTGAAACCATATTTGTAGCCAACATTTTTAATTCCTAACAAACTGAACATCAGGTTCAGCTTAAATGGAGTTTGTCTAGAAAAGTGTACAGAGCTTTTACTCTTTCCAATAAGGCAAATTAACACCTTAGGTGACTAAACTGACAGTTCTCAATTTATAAAGCCCCGCTAATTTTGTCTGCAATCCTTTATTCATTCTGGTCCGGTCCTGTGCTGTCTCACAGAAGAGAAAATGTTGTGAGATCTGAGCAGTCAGCAACACGTTTCAAGCTCGGTGGGGAGGTTTTGTGCTAGAAGTTGAATATTATCTTCACAGTCTTTTCTCTGCCTTTGCCACCCACATAGGAAGATGTCAGCAGATTTGTGACATTCACTGTGAGATAGTGTACATATAATGTATATACTTATAGAGGAGCGGGTTTTTAAATGTTTGCTCGCAGGATTTTGTTACTAAACATGAATAAGCAGATTATCTTTTTTTTTCTTCTAAAAGACATTCTAGTATTTTCTTTGGAGTCAATCCAGTTCAATATGCCCTCCGCAGCTAAGCAATCTAAGCTAACACAAAAATAGGTATAACTTTTACAGATATTGGGCTAATATCTGGTGTGGTTGTAGCTGAACGTCATCCACATCACACCCTCTGAGCACTAACAGACTGCCCAAGCTTTCATTAAAGAAATAGCCTTTTTCCTGTCCCCTCCATCCCAACATGTTAGAGTTACTGTTGTCTAATCCTTTTCAAGATGTGACGAGAATGACTCTCTTCCCGTCATAAAATAATCCTGGTTTAAAACTATGGATTCTTTCACGTATATGGCTATATTTATTTTTTTAATGCCAAAATAAAATAAAGAATTAAACATTGGAGAATTACTACAGATGCAGTGTGTGTTCATAAATACGCTGTGCTCCAGGCCACAGTAACTTTAACTTTACAGAGCACGACAGTGGAGAGAAGATAGACTATAAATATATATGACAGTTAAGAAACAATAACTAAAATGTCCCTGGTATTCTGTTTGAAAAACTCCCAGCTGTTGTGGGATATTCATGATGTGAACATGTAACAGTTTATAATTTAACCAAGTGTTGTGTTCTTGTTACTCATACTGTAAGACACCCAAATGCCGGTAAATAGTCAAAAAGGAATATATGTATATATATATATATATATATATTATTGACACAAATAGCAGCAATGCACCAGTACAGCTGGCCCATATTCTCTGTATATACTCTCAAGGAGGTCTCTGTAGCCCTGGAGCTGATCAGTGGAGGGTGCAACTGCCACAACTGATATTGTTGATGTAGAAGCAGCCAGGCAACAGTATGACTAAAATGCATACACGGCAGGGTACTGTAGTGGAGCCCTGGCATCAAAAAGTGCTTTGACAAAGTTTGTGTCTGCAGGGAGAGGTTGCGTTACAGAATATTTAAAATCACGGACTGTATCCTATAGATGATGTGGCTAAAACTGTGACTGACCCAGGGCTGCTGCCAACTCGCTCTGCATGAAACCACTTGTTGACTTTGGCTTGGTGTTACAGCTGTCAGTTTTAGTTTTTGTAGGACACACAAAATGGTAATATCTGTACCACTTACTTTTGCAGCCTTTTGTTGCACCTGTCCCATTATTTTTGAGATGCACTGCTGTCATCAAATTCAAATTTGCTTTTTGATTAAACATTTGATATGCTTACTATGTTTTATTGTGTATAAAATATGGGTTTGTGAGAAATGAGAAATGCAAATCATTGCATTCTGATTTTTTTTTTTTTTTTACGTTTTACACAAAGTCTCAACTTTTTGGAGTTGGGGTTGAACACACCTGTAGACCTTGCCAAGACCCTGCAAAGACTATCCATGTTTTCTCTCTGTTTTTTTTCTTTGTAATTGTAGCATGGTCATCATCCAATGTGAAGGGGACCTAAGCAATTTCTGGATAATGTTTTGGCCATCAGTCGCACACTCAGCCTGGATTCTTTTGTGAAGTATGTTGCCTTTAAAAGAACGGTAAAGTAGATTTAAAAAATAATACAGTAATCTACATTTTATCTCTTTGATCTGTGGCCTTTTCGAAGGTTGGCTTTCTCTCTGGAGAAAGTTTAGTGGAAGTCAAATACAGAGCAGAGAGGATCCAAACAACAGTTTAGGTAATTGAAGAGAAATCTGGGTTCTAATGACTCTAAGTATCTGTGTTTCTTTTGGGGGCTGGCTGTCTCTTAGCAACAGCAGTTTTATCAGGATAGAAACCTTGGCAGATGCAAAGCGTTATACACCAGGGCATAATTACAGGGGTAAAGATCGAGTCTTTAATTGTGTGATATGTGTGTGTGTGTGTCAGTGTGCAACTGCATAATAAACTTGTTTTTTTATTGGTTTCCACTGACATTGCTTTGAATAACATATTGTTTAAGCCTTTTACTTCATTGTAAATTAAGGACTCAACGAACAATAAAGAGTCACTTCAAGTTTTCATTGCTCTGATGTATTGTGGCTCATGAAACACCTGGAGCCCTTTTTAGAGGTCTTGAAATGGACTTTGTGAAAATCTAACAACTTTATTTTAATGCGTTACTGTTGAATCACCTCATGGATTCCGTCGAGCAGCACACTACTGGGGCTGTAAAATAAACTCAGTTACGCAAACAACCACTTGAGACTGGTCCCAAATGCAACATGACCCGAAAACTACCACAGAGACAGACATACTTTTTTAGATCAGTGTATTATCATGAACTTTCATTACACTTGTAGATGGTGTCATTTTTATCGAAACATTGTCCCTTTGATTTTACCAGCAGAAACATCAAACTGAGCTTTTTTAGTTTCTGATAGCTGGAAATGTTATTAGCTTAAATGTTAACTGATGCTTGTAGAGTTTATTGGCAAGATCCTAATAAACCCAACAACTTCATTTGCTTGTTAAGGGCTCATTTTTAAACAGGAGACGTTTTTTCAAATGCTGTCTCTGCTCGGGATGCTTTCTCTGCCTGAATTACAGCATTTTGATATACAAATTACAATACAAACATAATAATTTAAATCATTTTTTTTCTATCTAAGTTGTATGTGTTGTGAATGACTCTTACCTATTACCATACCAAATTTTAACTCAATATTCATAAAGTTCACTGAGGTAGATTTTTTGTGTTAGCTAATATGAATAAATTGTGGTGGTCATCTTAAAATGTGCTGACTCCAAATCTTATTTAGTTCTACATGTACGTCTATTTTATTTCTATGAAATTTGCAAATCACTGCATTCTGGTTTTATTTACATTTAACAAAATGTGTCAGTTTTTGGTGGGGATTGGGATAGTGTAAAGGAAGAAAAAAATATTCAGAGAGCAGCTTTTGTTTTTAAATGTATTTAGTTTAGACAGATTAGGTGTTTTAATTTTATTTTGTCACAATGAATGCAAACAATCTGGTCCAGACAGCTCAAATAAAAATCAGACAGAATCTAAGTAGCTTCAGCAAAACACCACAAATCTTTCTCAGGCTTTTATTTTTAACTAATCAATCATTACTAGTTTTCTACAAATTTGACCAATCACCTTAGCCCCTCACCTGGAAATGAGATATTGAGATATTTTGATGAACAGACAAAGACACACACAGAAACAGGTGAAAAATAAAAAGGCACAGAAAGCTCAGGTGAAATCCACAGTTATTTGCCATTGTACACAATGAAAATTTAATCTTCAGGTCCTGACACAACCTCACCTTGTAAGACAAACTGCCAAGCCCTCAAGCATCGCCTGCTTCAAATGAACTTAACACAAGTGAAAGATGGAGATGTGCCTCCCACTGAAATATGAAAAAAAAAAAAAAATGGAAAAAGTAAAAGTACCTTTTAGAGATTGTTCCTTCATTATTCAGATCCCTAAAGGGCAAAAGAGAAAGCTGAGAAGTGTCAGATTCTGATCAAGCATGATCAAAGTGCATTACATACCTCAGCTGCTAAATGCAGCCTCATTCCTTGGCACTTCTGGGTCAGGGACCATTTTACTGTAGATTTTTGTGCATGGAAAATAAAGTGTGAGAGTGCTCGCAATTCTGCGCCGCCTCCCGTTTTTGCGTGCTTCTCTGTGATTTGAGTGCCAGTAACTTTTCTTTATTATAAAAGCTTTTCATACACCTGAGCTTCCTTTGCTTCATTTCAGCTCCTTGATTGGCCCCAGATGTCCATATGAAAATGCCATAAAACAATGAGTGCACTAGCAGCCCATTTCTTGCAATTTCCCTGCTCGCTCTGACTCAGCTGGTTGCTGGCAGGAAACAGACACAACAAACCAGAAGGAGAGGAAGAAACCTGAGAAAATGAAGGGTGCGGTGGAGAAAACAAAGCTTTGGTAAATGTCTTACTGCATCATGAAGCCATGTTACTTGCACAGGTTGGCTTAAATTTAGCTGGAAGTAAGGCAAGAGTCAGAGGTACATTCAAATTCAAATTGAAACTGACTTAGGTTTATCTTCAGCAGTTGTACTGTCATTAAAAGTTGATGCACAACTAAAATAATGTGCACAGCCTAGAATACAGTTTTGAAAGTCATGCACATGAAAATAGGCCGTGATTTTAATGGTTTTCAGACTGGTCACTTGGTCGCAAATACTCAGAGTTTGGTGAGACTGCAACAGAAAATTCTCCTAATTTCTCACAATTTTGAGACAATAACTAGTCACCTACAGTTACATTCTAGTTAGATAATACCATTGTCTTACTGGGCTGTAATTGGTGGCAGCTAGTTGTCAAATGGCCTTCACAAGCAAGACTTTAAAGTGTCCTGAAATGTTTGCAGGGGTTCTCAGTTTCTTTGCATGAATTTCAGAGACTCACAATTAAGTTGCTTGAGCTTTAAACATGTTCCAAAATTTTCTAGAGTGAATTTTTGCTCAGAATAGTTACAAATTGGCAGTGAGCATCTTAAACTCTTCTCAAATCTATTTTAGGAGTACTGTAGCTGTATTTTGACACTAGCATAAAACACGCCCATGTCTAAACTCCACATCAGTGAACAATGTAAAATATTGAAAAACTAGTCCAAATCTGCCTATCTCCATTTCAAATGTGAATTACTTTGGTATCCTTGCAAAAATACAGTGGTTTTCTTGCTGGAAGTGCCACAAGATGCACTTGAAGTGCTACTTTCACTATTTGCAATTGTAAATACCCACACAATATAAGTAAAACTTAGTAAGTCAAAAGTGAAAGTGATGTAAAGGTTTAAAAAGTAGCTTTGAATTGCCATGCAATTTATGAGATTACTTAGAACTTGGCCTCCCTCATCAATTAACTCATCAATTCAGTAAGAATTTCTCCAAACTGAGACTAAGATTTAATAAGCTGTCTACAACAGGTAAGATATTGTTGAATAATTTCTCCACAGAGTCTAACCATATGAAAACTGAAAGCTCATTCCAGTTGCCTAATCACAATATGCCATCCTTCTCATAAAGTATTGGATGTGTTCGTAAACACAATGAAGCAGGCTTATCGTCTCTCTCCTCACATGCACTTTTTTCACACTGTCTCTGTCAAGATAAATGGATTTTGAAAGAGAAAACAGTTATTTAAAAACGTCATACTTACCTCCAAGGGTATTTGGGTCAAATTCCTAAATTTCCCTGTGGGCTGTTTGGGTTGCTGCAAGCTGCAGCTTAGCTCGTTTTTATCTCCACCACTTGAAAGTTTAATATTGACGTGGCATTTACTCTCCCCTTTTCAAGTCTGAATCACCCTCTATATCTCATGAAGAAATAAAACCCCAACCCTGTGGAGGAATTGCAGGGTAGTTTGTCTTGGTTCTCTTTCATGCTTTGTCAATACTGAAACACACTGCATATGTAAATATATTTGTCAGAAAATGGATAGATTTACTTTGAAACAGAACACTGAAAGTTTGAATTTTACATGGAAAAGGAAAGAAATGAAATGTAAGGAAAGATAACAAAGGGTATTATTAAAAATGTCATCAAAATATATCCAAATTCACTTATATGTAAACAAATACATTTTTCAATATACCTTACCCCAGTGTTGAAGAGCTGGCAACACCAAATGGATCTTGCTGAAGTAGTTCAGTCAATAGAAAACTCCACCTGAGGAAACGCATCGGACTCTCCAGTTCTACGAACTCTGCTGAAAATCTGTGATTCCTTACCTTCCTGTTGTTTGGTTTAGGTACAGACTTTCCCTAGCCATTTAGCCCAACTTTGGACTTGCATGCATTTTTGTTTGGGATATCTGAGAGACACGCTTTCGAAGAGATGTAAGCTCAAAATTCAAGGTAAGAGGAAAAGGAACATTTCTGTTATTTTGCTTCCTGTCTTTGTAAAAACAATTAATTCAATACATTGGTAGCCTTTTTTTTGTGTATGTGGTTTTGTGTAAGTTTGTGTGTTTATATGTTCCCATTTCCTTTGCTCATTGCCAGAATCTCTGTTCAGCTTCCCAGTTTTTAGGACAATCATTAAGTCTTGATTCTTCTTCAGAGTTTCTAGTTAATTTGGTTTTTGAGTTTTTTGGCAGAGATTTCTTGCCAGTTGTGTCTCCATCTTGTCTCGTCTGATTGGATATCTTCTTTTGTTCAACAACTCACAGGGAAAGCTACGCTGATAACTTGATTCTCCTGTTATGTCTACCAGGACAGTAGCTTCTAGACAGTTAAAATTCTAGATATCTAGATTCAAAAACATTCAAAACTTGTTCCAACAGTAATACAATGCTCACAGTGAGGTGTACTACATTGCCAAGACCTAATTTTTGACTGTGCAAAATGACAGAAGGAAGATATTTCAGTTCTTGATTGCTTGATCAATATTTTTGTCCTTCATTTCCATTTCCATCAGACAGCCAATTACAAGTCAATCTGCCAGCTCGTTTCTGAGCCAAACTCCCCACTTTTTGTCCCTGGACATGATACAGTATGGTCTAATGAAATTTGTAATGTTGTGTATGTGCATACAATAATGTGTTTCTTTCTTTTCTATTGCAAACCCTGACAAATTCTTGCTTTTTAAAGCAAATTGTTTTGGTATGATGTCTTTGAGTGATCTCATTAAACTAAGACAAAAGAAGGGGGAATAAGTAACAGAGCTGCACAACAACAATACTTCCGAGGCTCGGTAATGTCACCTCCTGTGGGCATGTTCTAAAGGTTGAGAGTGATGAAAAGCAAAGTAACACCCTGTGGGCCAGCCTCTACAAAAGTGCCTACAGGGGAGCAGAGTACTGCATTCTCAGCAAGTCAACTTGAGGACAAAAACTGAGGCCTCCTCTGGTCTGCAAACAAAGACTTTCACTTCAAATAAATAAAAAAAAGGCAGGAACAAAAATCAGAGTGGCAGGGTGTCTGATTAAAAAGCTGCATTAACATAATATTCAAAATATACTGCAAAATATTGACTAAGAAAAAGAGTCATTTTTTTCAACATGCATGTTAGAATAGAGGTTTCCTGTCACCTTATACCAACTCAAATCTCTAAAAGATAATAGCTGGTTATGGAACCGCTATTTAATAAACCTTTACAGCATTGTCAGTATTGCATATCATGGTTATTTACTCAGAGTTCTGTGGGTACCTGCAAGCTCAAGTAGAGGAAGCAGCAGCTAGCTGCAGTCCTTCCATCAGTAAGTATCCCAGTGTTTCTCACAAATAACCATGCAATGTGAAAAACTATGATTTCTTTTTCAAACAAGTAAGATAGCCTTTTCACAAAGTCACACATTAAAAGATATAAACTATCACTTTAAAAGGGGCAGATGTTTTTAATTCCAAGTTTGACATACATGTGAATCAGTAAGGCTCAGACTAATTGACTCAAAAGATTTCATAAGATTGTTGACCAACTAAAGCTACAAATGAAACAGTTTTTGCCACAGCAAAACAAAATGTTGTTTCAAGGTTGCAGTTTTTGAACTTTAAAGGTCCTAAAAGGGAAATAGTTTTCAAATGTTTAGATCAACACCAAATGATGCAAATTTTCTAGTAACACAGCCCTAATTAGAAAGGGGAATGCATAGTCTGGAGTCCTGAGGTGACAACAGCATCACAAGGGATTCAGAAGTATGAAATATCAAAATTGATCCTAACCAATTTTGAAGAGGTGTTATGAGGATTAATATCATATAAATGTTAATACATTCACCTAATTTACATAGAGCGCACAAATCTGCTCTTTCATTCACACTGACAAGAATGAAAATGATGCTTACCGGGCTGAGACAGCGAAATGTATTTCCAACAACCTCATCTTTATTACCAATTGCCTTTCATGACAGTTTATGGTAGTTAAATAAAATGAATTAAAACAGACAGGTCAGAGTTAACACAAACAGTGTTTTGTTCTTGCATCAGTTTTACCAATATATTTATAACACTTCTATCTCATTAGCTACATTAAGTTAGCATTCACTTTTAATGAATCTTTGACTGATGTCAGAATGGTCAGTTTGTCTCAACTGTTTTGTTTTCATAGTTTTTTTCCCTCTCATTCAGTTCAATTCCTATATATGATTCTTCACCAGGTACAATGACAGATAACATTCTTGGCAGATCCAAATACTAGTGAATATAAGATATTTCCTGCAGTGTTGGCCACAGTATAAAAGGTGAAAACTACTGAACAATACTGGCAGCAGCATGATGTGCCCCCTTTTACAAAACTACTGTGGTGAAAAAGAATATTTTTATACAGCTAAGTCAGCACTCTGCACATATGAAAAACAACTTTATTTCTTGATTTTGGTGTAAAAATGGATTTGTTTTGTTCACATCAGTGTAGTTTTTAACATAAAACCCATAGATACGTATATGACCAACAGTGTGCATGTGTGTTTGTGTGTACTATCTATGCTTAGTCTACAACACTGATTCTGAAAAGTTAGGATGCTGTGTAAAATATAAATTAAAATATAATGCAATGATTTGCAAATCTCAAAAAACGGCTATTTCTTCACAATGAATCGTAATAATGTCAAATTTTTAACCCACAAATTTGTACAATTTTTAGTAAAAAATATTTAATTTTAAATTTGATGGCAGCATCAAATCTTAAAAGGGTGGGACAGGGTCATGATGTTTAAGCATCCCCCCCTTTTTTTTTTTTAACAATAGCCTCTAATCATTGAGGGATCGAGAAAATCAGTTGATGAGGATTCTGGAGGGGAATGTTGTCCCATTCTTGTCTGATATAGGATTCTAGCTGTTCAATACTCCTAAGTCTTCTTCATGATGCATCAGATGTTTATAGTGGTGAGAGGTCTGGACTGCATGCAGGTCAGTTCAGCACCTGGACTCTTCTATTACAAAGTCATGCGGTTGTAATGGATGCAGTGTTGCAGTATGATGTTTAGCATTGTCTTGCTGAAATATGCAAGATCTTTCCCTAAAAAACAGGTTGTTCCAAAGGGAGCATATATTCTTCTAAAACCTTGAGGACCAGGATTGGAGACCCCTGGTCTAAGCTGTCCATGCCATAGGCACTAAAACACTCCCATACCATCAGAAGGGCCGGCTTTTGAACTGTGAGCTGACACCAGGCTAGATGGTCCCTCTTCTCTTTTGACCAAAGGACGTGACGTCTCTGATTTCAAAAAGAACATCAAACTCTGAATCATCTGACAACAGAACAGTTTTTTCACTTTGCTCCAGTCCATTTTTTCTGGATGATGTTAACTTATGGCTTCTTCTTTGTATGACAGAGCTTTAACCAGCATTTGTGGATGGCACAACAAACTGTGTTTACAAACAATTATGTAGAAGTGTTCCTGAGACCATGTAGTGATGTCCAGAACAGAATCAGACCTGTTTTTAATTCAGTGTGGCCTGAGGGCCTGAAGATGAAGGGCATTCAATACTGATTGTCATCCTTGTGCACAAAACTTTTTTCAGATTCTTGACAGCTTTGGATGATATCATGCTAGGATATTTAAAGTCTTGCCAATTGTTTGTTGAGGAACATTATTCAGAATTTATTCCACTATTTTTAGATGTATTTTTTGGACTGGTGAACCTCTGTCCGTCTTTACTTCTGAGATATTAGGTTGGTGTAAAGTGCTCTTTTTACTCTAAGTCTTCTTTCTGACCTGTTGCCAATTAAACTAATTAGTTGCAAAATGTTCCTTCATCTATTTCTTATCTGTACCACTTACCTTTACTTTTTTGGAATTGTAGTTAGGAGACTAAGTATAGGACTAACATATTAACCATAAAATCTGAAATATATAAAGGTCGCTACGTATTACAGGTGATACATTTATATCTTTTAGAGAAATCTTAGCTTCTACTGTTTAATGTTTTGTACAGTGGGCTTCAGCCTCTAAATGTAAAAGGGGAATAGTCCGAGTAAATTATCAAAGTCTCTTTTGATGTTAATGCAAATCACATTAAAAATAAAAGAATGACAAAAAACAACCATAATTTAATAATATTTTACTAAAATGCAGGATGAGGAACACTCAGAGGCATGAAAACAAACAGCCCACTTGAATCACAGTGTTTAGACAGGTTGTATAAAAAGCACAATCATGTATTTCTGGCCTACTCATATACGTGGCAGAAAACATAATCACACTCTTGATGTATCTTCTCAAAGCTAATATGGCTATCATGTTTGCAAACAAATATAGCTCTAAATTCAAGTTCACCTCTCCATTTGGCTGATAAGAGCTTCATTTTCCTCAGTTTAAAAGCTGTCCCTTTAACCTGGTGGATATTAAGAGACATTAGAGACTGTTCACTGATTTGTGAACAATTGGTAAAATTTTATGCTGTTATAAAAGCTTTGCCCCTTTTTGAGAATTTGTAGAATTCAAACATTATAGCTCATATTGTGGTATTTTATGGTTTAGTTTAATATAGTTGAAAAACCCATTTCTGAAAATAGGGCTGCCTCTTCTCTAGCTTTCCTGCTTTGAAATCATGGGCTGATTGGTCAGATCAGCTAGACAAGTGGTGTCCAATCCTGGTCCTGGAGGGCCACTGCTCTGCATGTTTTTGATGTTTCCCTGCTCTTCAGCAAGTCCTCAAGTTCTGCAGAAGCCGGTTAATCTGTCGGTCATCCTGACAGAGACAGTTCTGTTAAACTCATTGCTCATTATATTTGTACTCAGAAGATCTGCTAGCTACACTTTTTAGCCAGTACTTTTGCTGAAAGCAGGTCACAGAAAAAACTTTGGTTTTTCTTTTTCTTTTTTGAATACCCTTTGGTCTATCTGCACCAACCTTTTCACCAGTTTCCCCCCCAAAACATTAAAGAAAATGGGTGAGAAATTAAATAAAATAATAAATTAAATAATCCACATCGTTTATGTTTATCTTGTTCGCCATTGTACTTAGTCTACACCCACATGCACTCACACTTGAGGCCTCTTATTGTACGTCCACCCTCACTGGCTAAAGCCTGTGGTCTTGGGCTGAACAAAATTAGCCCAAATGAGCAGCAAACCAAGGGGGCGGGACAAGAAGTTTGTCAATCATTCTGTACCACAAAAGACATTAAATGATAGGAGCTGTGAAAAGATAGCCCTTTGGAAAGACTGGGATTTTCTTGAGACTGTTTGTCACCAGTTTTGTTGGACAATTCACAAAATGTGATACAATATTTTTAATTTGTGTTTATTAGGTATTTTTTAACATTTTTATTGTAAACGCACAAGGGAGGTCTTAGCCCTACTTGCCCATTTATGCCACCCATCCCTGGTCATGAAGGAGGTTTGCGCTCTCTGAGTGCTTCTAGTTAGTTAACTGGTATCTTTAATGGGCATTAGCATGGTCAATAACACAACAGTTAGGCAATCCTGGTTTTCCAGATTGCAACTTGAACACGATTAAGTCAAGTTTGACATCATCCCCATACCTGAGTTCTAAGATAAATAAAAGACATAGACAGGAGCCATTCAAATATGTGTTTAAGAAGATTCAGGTGCAGTGATGTGGGCAATACTATTTTTTTCCTCTTTGGTAGGACTGTGTTACATTGCAGTCACGTTAGGCAGGTAGAAGTTAAACATACTAAAGGAAAGGCAAACAAAAAACATTTGAATACATAAAGTAAAACTGTAAATATTACAGGCTACAGGCTTATTTCGACAAAAGCTCTTCTTTGCTTAGTGGCAGACAGTTGCTTCAGGACCTTTCACACCATTGCATTGGTCTTCACAGTCTTCTTGCACCAAAAGCTCTGCTCACACCTGGCATTAACGCGTCCTGAGTGATCTGTATAAAAGTGGACAGTTAAAAGTAGGTGGCTTCACACCCAGCTTGTGTCTGAAGTGACCACATGTGATCCTCTTTCTCTCTATCCAGATGCAAACACGGTATTTGTCTGGTCTTTTAGACATGAACAGCAGCAAAATGTCAGATAGATAGACAATCTTCCATTTGCCTTTCACACTGTTTTCAGAGTGACCATACGAACCTAGACTTTTCCCAAATGACATCTAAACAATCAGATCACAATGTGGTCTTGGGGTATCTTGGATGCATTCACACCTACACTTAAAGCTGTCCATTTCTGATGGGATCAACTTGGGCACATGTTAATAGAAGCTGAGAACAGGGCTGAAGAGAAACAGGCAGCTTCATTCTCTGCCTAATAAGTGTGACTTTCTTTTCCCTCTTCTTGAGCTCTTCACCGTTAGCTGGTCTCTACTTCCTAGTTCCAAGATATCATCAATATGATCTTTGTAAATGGTCAGGGACATGACCCTACATGCTACACTTTCTTAAAAGACCACCTTAGTCTTTATTCTGTCTTTTTAGCAGCGAACACTGCTCTTGTCACAACCTATCTGACATTGGACCTGTCATTACAGAATTTGTACTTCATGCTCATTTTCAGCCCGTCACATCACTTGTCATCACATGTCCCTTGTTGCCTTTATGAGAAGAATGAGAATGAAGAGGCCCTCTCAAATGGTTTGGAAAGAGTTTTAGAGGAAAACCAACAGGCTCTGCAGAGGCTTATGCATATCGGTGGTTTGTGTTTGAGGAAGAATGTAACTCCACAGGCTTAATCTGCAGAGAAATTGACTCAAGCCAAATAATGGGCAAAATGGCATGTTAATTTAGTAACTCAGTCAGGCAAAGTGACATTTTTTTATTTAAGTCTGTTCCTACTAAAATGACAGGAAGCCCCTTTGAAGCATATTAAACAAAGCAGAATACTGAATAATTTGGAAGAGATTTTGAAAATAAGTTTGTTCAACTTGATGTGATATTGTAGATTACAGACCTGATAATGATCGTACACAATTTGAATTGTTTTCGTAGATGTCCAAAAAACTGTGGGATATGCAGACATTACAAAGCAGAAATATATAATTGAATTTCTTCAGTTAATGCATATCACTTGCCACCGTGCATATCAAAGTGTTACCCACAGATCTTGCTCATTAGTGCTCCGAGTTCATGTTGGGGATGACTCTTGGTTACTACCATGCCAAACTTTAGCTCCGAGTTAACCGAGTTAACCCTTCTGAAGCCCTCGTAACTGAAGAGAGGAAGAGAAGCCCGAAGTCAGTTTGACCCGAATTGTATTTGTAATATTCAAGACTAATGTTACAATCATATATTTGCCTAATTTTTGTTCAGGTCTATTTTACAGTGAAAATAACAGATTGTGAATGTTCTCGTAAAGAAAACTTAGCTATAAGTTGCAGCTTTTTTACGTCTTGGACAAATTGTCCATTTTGCATGTTTCTCAGAACCATTTTTCAAAGTGCACCTTTACTTTCAAGAAGTGGTGGCTAAACCAGCAAGGATAAGTGCATTCAAATGCCCCCTCAGCTGCCTGTGGCAGACATTAATGGCTGACAAGAACTGCCGGCGGCATATGAGGTGAAGTGTAAAAAAAAAACAGCAGTCAAGTCAGAGACAATTTGCAAACGTGACTATGCTCATAGCAGGCAACTGGTCTTGTGAGACTACAGCTAAAGAAACAACTTTAGAGAGAAAGCAAGTATACAAAATATGACTCTCGAAGGCTTTACTTTCAGTAATAGCAGCCTAAATGTGACTTAAATGAAAAATGACAAAGGCTTATTTGATTCTTACAAAAATCTTTTTCTTAAAACTGCCACCTCATTAAAAAAAAAGTAAAAAGAAAATATACATATTTGAATATGTGCAAATAAACTGAAGCTATTAAAGTGTTTGTAAATCACCATTCCTTCATTATAACCCTAAAGATGATGGCTTTATATTCAGCAGTGGGTGACTGAGAATTTTAATTTCTCTGATGTTCACAGTACTCTACAGGTTCAACTTTTCAATTTCAACACAATTGTTTTCATTTTGGGCAAAGGATATCTGTTATTCTAGATCAAATTGCCTTGGCTTTGCCTCTCAGCTACCTCATCTTCATCCTCCTATGAGGCCTTAATATTGTTTTTCCAAGTTGATAGTCTCCAAACTTTTGCTGGCAAAAGTCAGATAAGGTTTCAGACCAGAGTGCTTTTTAGGATCATCATGCATCACATTAAATCGGTGCTGCACAGCATCACATAAAGTACAACACACCTAATGTTTTTTTCTTGGTGGTTTGTGCTCTGATTGGTACCTCCAGGAAAACAATAGGGGTAGGACGAACTAGTCTGAAAAACAAGTTCTTCCCCAGTAACAGTAAATTAGAAATAAATGACAACAAACAAATTCAGGGATTTTCTATGTAAAGGTTAATCCTCATAAATGATTAAACATAGTGTGTTGCTGTTTACATAATTGTGAAGTCTTTGCACATTTCTTTACAAAAGAGACGCTAGTGGTCTTCAATCTCTGGAGCTGAATGAATTGCTCATACCTGGGTTCTGTCATAACTTAAACACAACCTGTGTTTGCAGTGTATTGATGAACACAAATTAAGGGAAAATGACTTGGAAGGAAAAAAATAATCCTGTTACAGTGCTTGCGAAGCAATCGTCAGAAGGTTTAATGTGAGCTGTAATCCCCGGCAGAATTTATGCTGCATTCCTTTGAGTAGATCTGACAGGTGAGTAACAGCATTATAGAGGGAATATATGTGCCAGCATAAGTCTTTTCTTTAAACATTTTAGTGGTTAAAAACATTTCCATTTTCTTATTTGATTTATAAGACTATACCTTACAGATGAGCCAGATATGAAGTACTTGTCAAAAGGGGAGATAAGTGGATAAAAATGGAAAATCTGTTGGAGGTTTTTGATTGTCAGCAAGTTACTTGAAAGCTGAGTAACCACTAAAATATAAAAAAGTGAGTTATAAATAATTTTTTAAAAAAAGACAAAAAAAAATCTGGAGCTCTTGCCTTTAGTGCTCTTGCTAATCTGCTCATGAGGATGGGTGAAAAAGCTCCTCCAACCCAAGCTTTTGGTACATTAACCTTGCAGCACCAATGGGATTTAATGGTCAAAATGACAAATTTAACCATCAAAAGAGTGTCACACTCCAAGTAGCATTACAGGTAGGTGAATACCCCATTGCATTAGACAGTACAACACCTTAAAGTACAATTGGAAAGCAATTTTAGGGTTGTACAGATTGGAAATTGAAATAAGGTATTCAAAATCAGTGGTGTATGGACCTCTATACACCACAGGAATGGTATGATATGGCAAAGGAGTAAATATCCTATTCCCTTTCGACAAATTGAATGTCTGCTCAGTATATAAGTACATAACTTTAGGTGAGTAATATAATCGCCATTTAAAGAAATGTTTCTTTTTATGACACTTTTTCATAAATCACCATATCTAGCTAGCACCAAAAACCAAACTAAGTCTGTGTTGTTGTTTTTTTCATGGCACTATTGCTGTGAGGATCTGGGTTTGGCTCCGCCTTGTGGGCAGAGCCACTAATCATTCTTCCACAGGTGTTCCAGCTTCCCACTGATTAGACCAGCCAGTACTTAAGCAGCAGGCGGAAGATCAGATCTTCGCTGGAGCATCGAACCTTCTGGGTTCGATTCTCCGCCTCAGCGTCTAACCTAATTTATGCTCCTTGTGTTAATCACGATCTCTGTTTGTGCCTACGACTCAGGTTTCTTGCCACGCCACGACTACGGACCTAAGGAACTACTTACCTGGAAAACCGAGGACACTTACCTTGCTGCAACTGGCTCGTAATCTGGAAACACTGGAATCACACCTCTCCTTCTCGACGCCGCAACCTCCTTCAGAACCTGTAAGCAAACAAAGAGACTTTAAGAACCTAGCTACCATCTTGGAACCAGATTGTACCCGAGACTCACCCCGCTCTCCTTGTCTTGCAGACTCCTCCAAGACTCCGACCACTGTATATAGCCGCACATGTAAATAAACTCACTTACCGTTATTCTCGTCTCCGTGTGTGGTTTTGGTTTCGCTCTCTGGACAAGAACACTTAAGTTCATGACAATTGCACAGGTTCATCAAGCAAAGAAAATCATGATGAAGGATCCCAGGAAGAGGAAAAAGCAAGGGTGGCTGAGCAAGGAGTGTAGTGGCTTGTGTGCCGTACACGCAGTAAGTGATCTGCTATGAAATTTACATTTAGTCTATGATAGATGATTTCATGCAAAGCAACAAAAATGGGGAACAACAATCTAGCTTCAGTGCAGCACAAATCACTGGCATACATTTTTAGTAATGAGTTAGTGTGAAGCTGAAACAGTTACAGAAATGCAAAGTAAGTGCTGGTTAGGCATACGAGGGGTATTAGAGGTGTTAGGGGAGGAGGTGTCTTCTCAAGAGAAGCATCACAAGTGTCTTAAAGGAAGAGACAGACACTCCTGGTTTAAAAGCATTTTATAGCAGGTTCTATCAAAATGAAAATAATCTGGACTGAGACTGTGCTGTGCATTTTAGGGACAAACATTGCTCCTTTGAGGAACTTAGTGTTCAAGGAGCATAAGCCAAAAAGAATTTAAATGCTAAGTGCCATCTGCTCCCAATATACTGCATGTCACGCTTGCAATTTAAGATGCTTGTTTGTTCTTGCAATATTTTTTTTGTCATCAACATATTAGATTTAAGTCCATTTTTAACTAAACCTAGAGATTTATTGTTTGTCTGATGCATGACTGTGAGAAACTTTTATTTATCAAGATAACTCAGAGAATAAATTCAACTTTCCAGAAAAAAAAACCAACACTTTTTTCCTGTATATTTATTAAGTTATACTTGCTCAAAAACTAAAACTTTTATACAATCACATTTCAACTTCTCAGAATAAATAATATGCTAAGGCTTAAATGCAAAAATTAATTTAGCTCATTCAAACAAAAAAAAAGTAACATCTGGGCTCATTAATTTGCCTCCAAAGCAATGAATGAATTCACTGTTTTGTCAAAGTCCCTAAATTCCACAAATTTAAAATGTCAGGAATTCAGATTGTCATTTAAACAAATTATTCAGACCTTTCAAAGTGGGGCTCTATGGAGAGGATATGAACAGCTAATATATTATCTGTCATAGATAGCTTTTTGAACAACCTCAATTTGGAGGAATGAGGCCAACGCTATTTTATAAAATTTTACACCTCTGTGAAGTTTCCATTTTCTGATTATTTACATAGAATTTTGTAGTTACTTCTGGACAGAAAATCCCATTTCTTCTGGAATAACCATGTGAAATTTATGCCCATGTAAAGGATCAGAAAATTGCATCAGTATGAACCACTATAAAATCATTGAGATTGGAATTGTTTTGCAAAAGGTAGCAATCCACTTTGTGAAACAATGAACTGCCTTTTCCTCTGAGTGGATGTACATTCACTTGTTTGCAGTTATCACAACCATTTTCTATAAAGAAAAATAAGCTATTTTCATGGTGAATTAGGATGCTGATAAAGTACCAACGGGAAATATTAAATAGTGTCTGCAGCTGAATGTGACTCTGTAAGTGACCGGTAAAGCAGCTTTCAAAAGGAAAAATGCAGTTTTCTTTTTCTTTTGCAATGAGAATGCAAATGTTAAAAAAGGCAAGAATATCTATCTGTTTGATGTTCTATCACAAGGTGGCAATATTTGCAAATCTTATGCCGTTATGTAAAATACACACAGCAGGCACACCAACACATAGGGACAAACATAAAAACCTTTTGACATCTCTGAGAAAATCATCCCCAAAACATTTGTCATAGTGTCTTCTATGCAGAAAAACACAGATTCTGACAGCTAAACTAGCACAAAGCCGCTGGAGATTCACAGGCACAGTTGGTGTCACAATGACAACTTAGTCGAGCTTGTGTGAACTTAGTGCCCCTGGAACATAATTTGGATTCCCACTGGGTTGATACTGGTATCAGCTGGGCTCGCTTTTAGTCTTCAGGACACTGTGGAGTTTGATATGTTTTTTGTCTTTACTTTTCTGTGCTGTTCACACTGTTGATTATTATTCTGAAAAGGACCCATATTTCAGTTTGATACATTTTTTATGCTGTGCTCATGCGAGCGTGGAGCTTTCATATGTGAATGCACAAACCCATTCAATAATATGCCGTATTCTAATCACAAACAGTTAATGTGGCTCTCTATTTCCCTCACTCACCCACCCACCTCTGTGCCCCCTGCTATGCTATCCCGCTTTTGTTTTCTCACCATCTCTGCTTTTACGGGCTGTTCACTGATGAAAATGTAAGTGGTTGTGAAAGAACGGTTTAATGCACGGATGAATTCTCTGGGCTCCGAGACTATGGGAGAAGAAAAAATACTGAAATAATCAATCCTGAAGTCAAGAGACCAAGGTCCAGTCAGTAGTTACTTGTATTGATACCTCTCAATTATTTTATGCCCCTAAACAGTCATTTGGTCGTGGATTTTTTTTAAAAACAGAAACAGGAAAGAAAATGAAATGGTTGTCGTAGTTTGTTGCTGCCCGGAGAGGTATAAACAATGTTAGATTCAGTCAGATTCACAAATACACAATTTTTGTAAATTTGCCTCTTGATACCACAGCCATGGTGCCTGCCTTTTTCAAGCATGTGGATTATTACAATTTGTAAAGTCATGCTTTTAAAATGTGCAAATACAGGTCCTGATTTATCAGATTGCAAGTGTTACCACTCAGAAGCTAAGAATTGTTGTTAGCCATATAAAGTTATTAAGTATGCCAAGTTTTGCCATGACTATTACTATGCATCACCCCTGGAATGGCAAGACATTTCTCAGTGTGCACTGCCCTGTGTATTTTTAGTAACTGTTGCATGGTGGTAGGCTGAAAGCCTCAAATGCTGGCCTAAAATGCTAAGGCAGGCTGATGCTGACATGGCTTTCATTTATGAACAAGAAAGTAAACATGAACTAAACCCAGGACTGAGGGAAATGCAAACAAGGCAAACACGTACACACACAAGGATCTGACAGTGAGCAAAGGAAACCAGGGAGTACTTCTGCTGAGGGGGGTGAAGACAGGCGGGGGGTTATGGTAGTCAACGGATCAGTGGTGAGGGGGAAACAGAACTCAAAGGAACAACCTGTGGAATGAAACAAAACTAGAACAGAAAACCCATAAAACCTGAACTTTTAAGCATGAAAACAAAGAGGAAATCCAGCCAAAGAACAAAACCCAAGACAGACTGAGAGAATATGAACACACTCAGAAACCATAAACAGTAACATGTTTTCCTCTTTCTCTTAACTACTCAGCATCATTTTAATGGCACAAGAAATAATACAAAAGGTTTAAAATGCAAATGAGTGAAACACATTGTCTACAGCCAACTTGCACCTAACTAGTAAATGGCAACATAACGTGTTCTTCATGACTATGTTAAACTCGATGTTAGACAGTATACTTGATGTTTAACACTAGAATAAGGGTAATTTTTAAGGCATTGCCATGTGCAAAAGTAGTACATTCTTTCATTTTATTCATGCAAAATGTTACTGAAGTACTTTTTTATCTGCTTTCCTTTTAAGCATTTTTTGAAATTTATGGAACATTTACAGTGACTGTACCTTAATTTTTGTATGGACGCCTGTAAAAACTAACTTGAGATGTGCACAACAACGCTCAAATATTAGATGTCTGTGATAGAAAATAAAATAAATATGATCATTTATACTTAAAACTGTTATGAGAGTCATTTTTACCCCAACAGAAACAATATAACTTGCTGCACACTAAGCCGTTTCGTTACCGCCAATGTCGTTGCCATGACAACTGGGTTGTCGCTCAAATCACTGACAGGGAGACTGACTAACAGAACACACTTTTGCTGATTTAGATTATCTATCGAATCATGGATAATTCTAATCAACAAATTTACAGACATGTTTCACTGGTTTGACTGAGCCAGATATCACAGTCTTCTAATACATGGGTTGAACGAATTGTCAGTGAAGCAAAGATAGGATAATATAGAGATATGGACAAACAACAATTTACAACCACAAATTTGACTGGTATTTTTTTACAGGACAATGGGCTGGATTAGTCAGACAATGGAAACACAAAGAAGAGCAAAAAAATGAATGTAAGCCTGTTACAAGTTTTTGCTCTGCTCCAGAGCTAGAGTGGGGCGAGAAATATTCTGTTAAACATGAAGGAATCTGATGTGAATGAGTTCAGCAATCAATATTAGGCTACAAGGAGACTGAGACTTTTTGACATAATGCCGGAAAAATCTTCCAGCAGAGCTGTGACCTGAAGATGACCTGTTGTGGTCAGTAGTATTGGATTTTGTTGCATGGAATGCCTAAATCCTAAATGATTACCTCTTGACCTAAGAGGAAATGGTCCCAAAATGCCAACTGTGATGAGAGAAACAAAAAGCAAGAACTGTGAAGCCAAACACATATGGATAGTACAGATGATGCCAGGTATGTGTGTGTGTGTCCAAATTGGATATTTATATCAGATATTAAAAAGTAGCAACCAAATTATTTGTGTATATGTGTTTTTACATTTTGTCATTAATCTCTATACAGCCTCTTTAAATGCCATATTTGCAATTGTTACTGCTGCAAAGACAGAAGGAACAAGGATCCCTTCTGGTATAAACTGGTATGCTTGCATCCTAATGTTTGCTTACTTTTATGAATCTATAGGTTATCTCCATCTTTTACAATCAAGAGCCAGAATGACCCTTGTTTTTCCTGCTAGGCTGAGCATCAATACAAATTAAAGTCTCCACTTTAAATGTTCTACATTAGCTGTATCTGATATTAGCAGCAATCTTTTGTTCTGCCCTCATGTGTTTGACATCATTAGCCTATCCATAATGGTCATCAATAACCATGCCAGACAACATTTAATTAAACTGACCCAGCCAACTCACCTTGTACTCGGGTCTAACAAATCGAAAAACAAACTTTTTTTTTAAAATTTATAATGAACTTTTGAGCTAAGCAACACATTGTCCCATTAAATCCCAACTTCAAAGTCATTGAACAAGGGTGGCGCTAACATTGATCAAATTGCTGTTCAATTAAAATGCAATATGTGACACTGCACAAGACTATATTTCATTTGAAGCATTTAACTTTGAATGAGGATTGGTTGTTGCTCCAAAGACATGGATTTGCTTTTAATTTCTTCTTGTGAAATTGCAACAAAACTTAGAGATATATTTGTTAGATAAGGGCGTATTTTCATAGTTTATTATGTCTGAAACAAAACAAAAAAGTGTCTTCAGTAAACACAAACTTATTTAGTATATGAACACCTCTTAATATTGTCTTTTCCTAAACTTCCATTGCCTCATGCATGTTTTATCTTGTCTGCTGGAAAGAGTGTTTCTGGAGATAAACAACCACTATGTGCCACCACCCACAGGTACCCATCCTTATCAGTTTTCAGCAAAGCACTCTGCCCACACAAACCACCTCCTCCTGCCACCATTCTCCTCGACCCTGTGACCCCCGCTGCCCACCCCCAATTCCATTTCTTCACATCCCACTCTGCCCCTGTCAGACTCCATGCTGATTTCATCTTCCCTAATAACTGAAACCAGTTCAGGGTTGTTCTTGTATCCTTCTATCACTGCATCGCTTCTTTAGCCTCTCTGTGCCAGTGATACAGCATACCTTCTGTTTGGAAAGAGGAAAAAAAAAAAAAAACTAATGCGAAGCTATTTCCAAATTTAAATGAGGCAAACGTTGTGGAGAAATTCAAGGTTACTTCCTTTACATTGAACTGCAATAAACTGTTTGAATTTTTTCCAAAACTGCCTATAAATGAATGTCGCTTACAGCAAAGTAAGCACTAAAATAAAGGCAAGGAAAAAAATTACAATATGTTTAAAGACAATAGTGCAAGAGTATATCCATCCATCCATCCATCCATCCATCCATCCATCCATCCATCCATCCATCCATCCATCCATCCATCCATCCATCCATCCATCAATTTCTTTACCTGCTTCTCCTTGAAGGGTCTCGGGGAGCTGGTGGCAGACAAATCCAAGTTGCACTGGTGTCTGTGCTTTTCTGACTGAATTTGACTCAAACATTTACTTGGACTCAGTGTTGAATCAAATGCAACTTGATGGGCAATGTAAAGAGAGTCACTCAGATCTTACAAAATATATTTCTAATCATTACCCAGTAATTCATATGACACAAAAAACACCAATATCAAAAACATTAAAATACTGAAATTATGTAATCTATTTTTTAAAACGTTAAATATGAGTAGGTTTGTGCAAACATGGAACTTTATTTGTTGGAGGCAAATAAATGCAAGGCACTGCATTATTTAGTTTTTTAAAATCATTTAACAGACATGAAGTCATTTGGTTATGACTATCAAATTGTATTTTTGGCAATACTGCTTATTGGCCTGCATTTTGCAGAATAGAACATTTTGTTTCTGGGTACTTTGCTGGTTTTATTGTAGGTTTCTTCTCTTTGCAAACAAAAAAAACCAACCAAACAAAAAATGAATCACCTGAAATATTCTATTCACATCATTTGAAGTTGTGTGTAAACATGCTGTGTTTTTCCTTCTTACAGTTTCTTTCTCTAACTAGCTTACTTTGCACTTAATTGTTTGCAGAGAACACATAGCAGGGAGAAATGTGGCCCACTGGTTGTTTCATGCTTGTGGGGAAAGTTTTGATTTCGTTGTCAAAAGTACATTTTACAATCTAAGCACATGAAAGGTTGAGGGAGAAAAAAAGAAATCTTGTGTAGCCAGAATTTGAACCGATATCCAAAATGAAGTGTGTTTGTGTCATCATCTCTCTGCCTTCCAGAACTAAAACTTGTTGATACAAGGAAACACCCAGAACTGAAGCCACTTTGTTTGAACTCTTGATGCACAACTGGACCAGAAAAGAAAAACACACTCAGAAACAAATCAACAGAAAGAAAAAAAAAAAAATCCTCACAACCCCAATGCACATCTTAACACATTCTCTGTTTTTTTTCCTGCTCTCATTGACAGTAGAGGTGGCTGTGGTGAGTGTTAATAGGATTCAGCGGCAGGTCTGATGAGTGAGCCACCCAGGAGGTGACAAGTGTGAATTAATTACATATAAATCTCCAATGCAACACTACTTTCTCCAGAAACTACAGGCACAATATGAGATTTGTGCAGGCAAACACATGGACATACAGTCAGAAGTTTCTATGCACTTATCATGTGTATGACTGTCATATATTCTGTGCTTTTATTAATTGATTCAAACTTATTTTTGTCAATTTGAGGTGGAATTTAAACATTTGGAGATAGTCCTTTTTCTTTATTAATCCTTTCATTGTTTGCAGTGCACCAGTACCACAGCATGATGATATCCCCATCATGCTTCACAGTCAGTACAGTATTCTTAGGCTTGAAAGCCTCACCTTGACTTCTCCAAACATGCTTCTTGTCATTGTAGCCAAACAGCTCAATCTTCATCTTGTCTGGCCATGAAAAAGGGGCTTTTTTCATGGTTATCAACCACGGTAAAGTAAAATTTACTTCACTGTGGACAGGGACACTAGTGTCCAGCAGTTTCCAGTTCATGGCAGGCTTGAGCCTAGGGTTGTTCCTGAACATCTTAACCAATTTCCTTTCATTTGAGGGTGACAGATGAGTATTGGTTAGTTCAAGGAGTGCTGTCAAATAAATCCTTTTTATGCTGGCAAAGAGAAACTACCAGTCAATCATGATCACTAACAAGAAGTTATTAGGCCTCGGCCTTATCAAGGTATAGGAGTAAAGAGTCCTCAGCACCAGTTATTTAAAAAACAAACAAACAGACAAAAAAGGTAAATTCATGTATATATTTGAGCCTGTATGAATAGTTCTGACCCTGAGGCACAATGGTGCACTGATAAAAATTAGTGACAAGCCAAAGAATGACACACAGACCCCGCATAGTCATATTATGTGCTTACTCATATAGATGTTTAGTTTTTCTCAAAGCAGTTGACTCTGCTGCTCCAAACCCAAACAGATTGCAGGTTTATTTATTTGCTGGCTCTGTCAGCAGTGCTGTTCCTCCATCTTCATTACAAAGAAAAGGCCCCAAATGCTCTTTTAATGGTCGCTTTTATCGTCTGTCTCCCTGTGCAACATGTCCTTGATGCTGCACAGCAAATTTACACATGGGCTTACCTGTAGGATCTCAAACTGAAGGGTATTTAGCAGATAAAGCCTTCGGGGCAGTATGGGGTATGTATTATAAATGGAGAGGGGGTGATTTGTTCGCAGACATGGGACAGGAGTATGTGACACCGTTCTCAATAGGAATTTTTAGCCCCTGTGGGGTCCTCATCCTCACAGCCTGGCTATGCGTATACATGGAGGAGCACAAACACAGACGTCTCTCCTCACAGGGGCCGAGCTGAAGACAGTCATTACAAGAAGGTGGGCATTAAAGAGGAGCTAGGGAACGTGGGGCGTTAAAGGGAGAATGGCACAAACCAAGATGGAGTGTGTGGAGGAAGGAAAGCGGGGAGATTTTACTCACTCAGTGCTTTTAATCTTGGGTAAAGCAGCAGGGAAAGAGAGCACTTAAGGAAAGAGCACACAAAGAGCTGATATTAATGTCTTCATGCTTGAGAAAGTTTTAGAAGTGAGACTGAGACACGGTTAGGAATCGATGAGGTGCAATGCAATTAGCTACTCATATTAGCTTGCCTGAGTTGTCTGGTCTTTGCCTTTTTTCAGCTCTGTTTGTTGAATAAAATTAACAGTTTAGTCCAAACGCTGGACGATTTATTTGGAAGTTCATGCTTCTTTTGTTGGCATGCACAAATTGTAATACTGAATTATCAACAAAGAGCCAATTCTCTATCATACTGAGACAACAAGATGGAAATGTTCATCAGGTCCATTTTTGTTTTCAATGATTAAAAAAACTGGAGGGAAATAAGTTTCTGAAGAGATTTTATTTACAAAATTGAGAAATATCAATAATAAAGATGGGCAAAAGGATGCATTTAGTAGACATTATCATTTTCAGATTGTTGCATTTTCGCTGTTTACATGACAACACAAGAGTGGCATTTCAAAAAGATTTTTCACCTGGAGCCTGTTTACAAAATAATAATAACAATAATTAAATATATAGACATTTGGGTGCTCTTAAAATGCTGTTTTTGTGAAGATGCAAGGCTAAATGAAAAAAAGCGTTTCTATATTCACAAAATTCTTACCTAGCAACTAAGTGCAAGAAAGAAAACAGTACCTTGTCTATTCATCATCTTAAAGCCACTGAAAACCTAACAACTACCCTCACATATACACAAAATAAACTTGCAAAAGATATAAAATGGAAAGTAAATTGTGAGAACAGAAGTCCTGGTGCCATCAGTCACTCATTTAACCTCAAGTCTGATCACTGCCTCCTGACATGCAATAGGACAGATGCAGCATAGGTTTTCCCCATCCTGTCCCTTCTTTTCTCCCTCTTCTTTCTTTCTTAATGGACATCCTGTTCATCCCGGACTCAGTTGTCTTATCTTGCAGTGTGTCAGGCTGCTGTGCACAGAAGAGGCACGGCACTTTGACGACCGTCCTCTTATGTGTCTCTCCGTGTTGCTCTTCCTGGAAGGTTTTTCCCATCTTTTTCTCTGCATGCCTTACGCTTACAACAACCCACATAATGCCCTCCCTTTCCCTTCTCACAGCTTTCTGTCCGTGTTCTGCATTTGTTTTTTTCCCCCCACCTCACATACTGTTCAATAACATTTGTCTTCACGCCTCCTCAATCTCTTTTCGCTGTTTGATATCTAAGGAAAAAAAAACGAAAAAAAAAACCCTAAATCTGACCTGCTATGAACAAGCAGATTTCTCTCTTTTTGTAAGAATGAGTGTGAGAACCATGTGAGAACAGTAACTTCCTTGTTTTTGGAAAATATCCTTCAATTTCTTATCTCCCAGCAACATTTCTGATACATCCTCATCTTAATATTTTTAGAATAAACTCCCTAAACTTTCATGGCTCCCTTGGCAGTTGTGGTCAAGTACCGCACAGCTAAGATTCATTTCTTGAAGTAAGCGGCTGCTTGGATTTATGCATGACTAATAGTATTAATTAGAAATGTGCAGAACTGCAAGTTCTACACGTGTAACCGTGTTTACTTTGCTTATTTGGGGGTTTAGTGCTGATATGCCTGTGAAAATGGGTTTCAAAGCCAAAAAGAAGCTCAGGGGGCAGAAGATCTTCTGCGCCTCGGCTGTCAGTCTCAGCAGCCTGTAATTTTGTTTTCCCCTAAAGTATAGCTCACAGGAGCAGTCAGCAGCTATTAACTGAGGTGTTGCACCTCATGTCAGACACTGATATATTACACCACGCGGGACAGTGCTACCTCATACGGAGAGAAGAGGGGAGGTGAAGGAGAAGAAGAGGAGGAAGGTGTCTCACCTCCCCCTGGCAAGACTCTGAGAGTGTGTTTTGGAAAGCGTAGTGAGGTGTGACCAGACTCGAAAAAAGGCCTGATGATCATATTTATGAGGCAAAAAATGCTGTGATTTGTGTTATTTTAGGACAGTTTCAGCCACAAGGGTCAACGGATGCTGATTTTTGGATTCCAGATCATTGGTTAGAATAGTCACCAGAAGGGGAAGATCAGGCCAAACAATCGGGAGACCTTTAATGGTAAACATTAATCAGATTCCCCCCAAAGGGTTTATTTAAGATCAATATGTAAAATATGTGTAAATGCGTGCCTGTCACTTTGGCTCAAGGTTGAATACACATCTTCCAAATCACTGCACCCTGTTTTTGGTCTGATTATTAATTACCTCTTTGATTTACAACACTTATGAATAAACATCAGTTCTTCGTGGTTATGATAAATTCCTGCTACTAGTTAAGAATCCATCCCTAATTAATTATTGCACATAGCCTTCAAAACAGAGATCACGCATGAAGCTAGATTTAGATATGATGGTTTTAATATATGAAAAACAAAACAAGATAAAATGAAACTTGCCTTCCTTGGAGGAATGCATATTGCCCGCTGTCTTGCAAGCTAAAATTTTAAACAAAGATCTTGTTAGCATTTTGAGTACATATTGGGGATGAGTCTCAAGTACTACCACAGCAAATTTCAGCTCAATATCTGTAAAATTTCCTATGTTATAGTCATTTCTTTTCCAACAGTCAATTAGCTACACCAGTCCTCTTGAATTGGCTTGAATCTAAAAGTTAATCGGCTGTCGATGCCCTTCTAACGATTGCATTCTTAGAGTTTGATGGAAATCTGTCAACTGAATCATGAGGTATTTTGCTAACAGATAGACAACCAAACACACAGACACAGGTGATTATGTGATCATCCCTTATTCATAATAATAGAAACTGTTAACCAGGTTATCATACAAAAAGTAAAAAGGAAGTTTCATAAATTAAAACAAATAACTGAGACAAGTATCAGTTCTGAAAGGGATAATTTAAAAAAAAAAGCACTGACTGAAGAACGTACCAGCACTGAAGTGATCCTTGGAAGTGGTGTTCTGCGGAACAGTTATGGATAATTAATATCTAACCTGTTGTAGACAGTGCTTTAAACAGCCTCCGTTTTAAACATAGTTTAATTCTGAAGAATTGGCAGCTAGCTTCACCAAGACCAAGACCAAAGTGGACTGCTGTCATCCTAGAACTACTGTGGTCTACACAATTTTATAGAAAAAGATTTGGTAATGCAAATGCTCTTTAAAAAAATTCAATGTTGCATTACACAGTTATTCAGACCGAAAAATTATGCAAGAAGTGCCACAGGATGCACAGGAATTGTTTCATCTCAGCAATGTAAATGTTTATAAAACGGTGTCGTCATGAACTGCCATTATTATTTTGAGATTTGATATGTTTTAAAAGGACAATCCACCTTGGTCTTACCTCAACAAATAGGTTGGAATTTAACTCCATTTTCTCAATCTGAGGTTGTTCAAAGACCTATCTGCAACAGATAAGATATTAATTATTCATAACCTTTCCACAGAACTCGATTTCCAAAGATCAGTACTATCATTTTGAGCATAGTTGCACAATATTTAGCAAGTTATATTCATTCAACATCTACATAAAATACAATTCCAAAATGCAAAGTTTCTGCAGAGAGCATTGTCTTGTTTGTGTCACAGTCAGTCATGTGTAGGCTCAGTCGGTGGGAAAAAAAAGAGCTGTTATTAAATTATTGGCATAATTGGCAGGATTCCTTTGATGAGATGTTTGGCAAAACCAAGACCATCTATATAAGATCAAGGTCACACAGCCTGAAGTGGTGCACAATAAATTAAGCTCATAGTTAAAAAAAAATAAGCTTGTGGTGTTTGATACTACTTTTATTGAATGCTGTTCATCTTGTCTTCAGCGTGTATTTTTCTTTTTCTTATTAGAGATAGATACGTGTCAAAAATGTTCAAATTAGGGGCAGCAGAGGCAGACATTTTCGAGTAATTGCATTCCTCTTAAGATCCATCCATCTCGCAGGCTTCAAGCTGTGCTTTTCTGACCACAACACAGGGGTTCAGTACTATCAGCTAACATAAGATGGATGGCAGCCAAAAGAAAAAGAAACAGGAAATTCTTAAAGACACGATGAGATCATCACTGAAGGTGGTCCTCGGATAAGTAAACGTGCTCTTGCTGTTTCTCCTAACCGAATTCCTTAAGAGTTTGATATGGTTAGAATAAAGATTTTAAATTCAGCTGGTTATGAAGAGTATTTTTTTATCCTGGACAGAGCCAAGACTAACAATAGCCATAGAAAAAATAATGAATGAAACTCTGACAGAACATTGTGACTAATCCGCACTTGTTACTTCCTGACCTGTTGGTAATCTTCAAAGGTACCATAATGGTAAAAGCTTATAGCATTAAGGGGACTTGTCTAACACATGGGTGACTGACTGAGGGAAGGAAAGCCTAGCCAGCTGGAAACAAGGTTTACACAGGTGAAGGAAGACTTTCATGATTGCTGGAAAGCAAAAGTTCCAACTGACTTTCTGACAGAGACACGGGGAGAGAGAGAGACACAGAATCAGACAGCTAAACTGACAAGTAGGTAAAAAGCAGAGCCCGTGGGGGTTGGGGTGTGGGGGGGTCACTTGACAGCTTGAGAAAGAAATGAGTTACTTTAGTGCATTGTGACGTTCATGTGGTTTGCAGGGATTTACTCACTCTAAATGAAAAGAAATAACTGAATTTGAACTTATCCCAGGTGGAGGCGTAAGTATCTAGATATTATATTAACTGCTCTGCTAAATTTGATGATTATTATATTTTATTCATTATGATCTCATTATATTGCTTGTGCATTCTATGATGTGGGCCTCTATGTCATTAAGGTCTGCAACACACCTTGTTCAAATTGTTGGCTGTTAAATATGTCAATTTGACGTACTCTTTGAACCACAAATCAAATAAACACCAAGCATTCCTTGAAAAAATGCACATCGCTCATTAGTTTAGGTATAGATCATAAGATCATTATGTTGAGAAATGGAGTTATAATCACCTTGGTCAAGTTTTGAAAATAACAATGAACAATCTCATGCAACATTTTAGCTCAATATCTGTAGATGCTGTAGTTGTAGATGTACATGCAAAGATTATTTTCCTAGAGTTTTAATAAAATTTGTCAAGTAGTGTATGAGATGTTAGGTAAATGTATACACCGGTGCACTTCTTGTTACTTTTATTTCTTCAGAGATAAATAATATTTGACACTAAACGCAGGTTGAAAACTGCGCTGGTCTTTGAGAATCAGACACTTTTTACTCTGGCTGTTATTTACATAAATATGGGAGAGTGCATAATACCTCATTTAAATGAGGGGAAATTGCAGAAAGACACTCTGCCAAGAGAGACGCAGATGTCACGAGACGCAAATATCACTTTGCAAGGGCTTTAGAAATTTGGCGGATGCACAAAATCTGAAGCCCCACCTGCAAAAGACATGCAAACCTTTGGCAAATCTGCGCCTGGGAGATTATTTAAAATCTGTGCTTTGGTTCATGCTGGTTGACTCAGCAACAATTAATACTAAAATTTTGTTTAGAGATCTCATGCAGTCTGTTAGCACTGGGAATGACTACTACTAAGGTACTACTACTACTACTACACTATATTTGACTTCAATACTCTTTTGACACAGATACAGGCAATTACATGATTCCCTGCTCTTCATGAATAATAAACTTGCAAACTGTCTTTCCTTCAAAAGATTAGGGTGTTATTGACAAGATATACAGCATTTCTATGCCTGTTTTTTAATACTTGCCTGCTAAAACTCTAAGTACCCATCTTTAGGAACATAATCATTGACATACAACACCATTATTACAGAAAAAATAAATAAAATTTAAGTCACAAATTGTAGCTGAATAAGCATTAAGCCCAACTAAAAACAATTTGTTGTATTACCCAATACAATAAAACTGGATTTTTTTTATGTAATCAGATAAAAATTGAAATTTGTATGTTAGCCTGTCAAATAATATTTGTTTACTGTACCCAGTGTACCTCTGGGCTGTGTAAATAGCAGTGCAATCATAAGTTCACAGCCTGTGCAGGGTCACATGTTGAATTGAAGAATGCATTAGCTATGCAGAAGAAAATCTACATTTCCACACTTTTGAAAAAGGGAACAGAAGGATATGACCTTGGGTGTTTTTCACAGTAGTTTGGCAGAAATGGAATAACGTTCAAATGTGGCATTTATGCCATTTGTGCCACATTTACAATGATAATAAATGCAGCTAAAAAAAAAAAAAAAAAGTAACGTCCATGCTAGATGTCAACAATCTCATTAATGTGTCCCAAACAGCAGCATTCATGAGCATATTAGAAAACAGTCTGGAGTGTGTGTGTGTGTGTGTATGTGTTCTGAATCACGTCTAGTGCATCTATACATCATTGATTTTGGAGCCACAATCTATTAACCTGGCAAACAGACCCTGTTTAGATCCTTATGCATTTATTGATTTTGATAAAGTCTTTTGCTTCAGTCGGCCTATAACACTACAATGTGACTGCCTCCCGATGTGCCTGCTACTCGCTCATTAAATGAACATGAGAAGAATCAGACAGCTCAGACACAGCCAACAGTTAAATGTGTTATAACTCGGGGTGGACGAGGGGGTTCCATCAGTCGTGCACTGACATGCACACTACACTCACACTCTAGCAGAGCCACACAATATATTTTATCATTATTTGTTTTGCAAACATTTTTTTTAAAAAAACCATAGCATTTCAACTAAATTTAGGAGTAACTGTGACATATATTTGAGTTTCAGACTAAGACAATCTTAGGTTGAGAAATGACAGAGTTGTTGAAAATAACGTGCAAAATCACAAGATTTCATAGTCAAAGTATGTGTTATGAACCAGCCACTACCATATCAAATTTTAGCTGGATATTTGTAAAATTGACTTAATTATAGCCATTTTTCTGTGCCAGGGTCAACTAACTGTGGCGGCAATCTTTACTTGAATCACTTTCATTAAAATCAGTTTCATTAAAATCTGTCCAGTGGTTCATTAGACAGTTTGCTAAACAGACAGAACAAAGTTGATGTTAATGTTTTTTTTTTTGTTTGGTTATTTTGCTTTGTAATTTGTGCAATCTGTTAGCATTCAGATTTAGGGGATCAGTTTTATTCAGCAACTACGACACCAAAGTCAATATCTGTAAAACTGGCTGAGTTCGAAAGTTAATCAGTTTTAAAACTTGTCCAGTGGTTCAGAAGATATTTTACTAACAGACAGATGCACAAACACAGACAGACACAGGCAAAAAACATCATTGTCTCCTTATCATTTCAACAGCAAAAGACAATTAAATGTGTAGGTAATTGAGACAACAAATACATGAACTTTTTATGTTGCTGTCCAAAGTTTCAGGCAATAATGATAGTTAAACAATTAAAAATTGTTATAGAATAAAGACCCTAAATGTACTGAAACCCAAGAAAACAAGTAATTAGGAAGTTACATATATGTACTTTTTCTTTCTTGGATAGTTCAGATACTTGAAATTGGGTTCTGTGGAAAGGTTAAGGCAATTAATATCTTACCTGTTGTACATAGCTCTGTGCAACCTCAGTTTGTAGTTTAATTCAGTCAAGCTCGATGAACTAACTGCTAGTCAGAGCGGGAACAAGACCTACAGTAAGTGGATTGCTAACAATCTAAAACATTTCACAGCAAATGATGTAAATGTTATTTTACATAGTTTTACACCTCTGTCAGTTGCACAAAACATAGCAACTTTAGCAGAACAATTACAATATGCATGATGGAAGTGCCCAACAAAACCTGGTTCTTCAACCAGACTATGTCTCATAAAAGAGGATAGGCATTAGTTCAGAACAAACTCAAATGGTTCCTTAAAATGCCAAGAAGCTGCAGATCTTTTGAAACCGTCACTCATATCTAACACTGATTAGACAAATAACTCTTCAATAAGATTCAGATACAGATAAACAGAAGGTAAACCGTTGATGTAAGGTGTTATTGTTGTTGTTTTTGCCTTTTAATTGTAGAACAATATGCTGTAAGATTGCCATTAGTTGTATATATATAATTTTTTTTCCAACAGTAAGCATTGTGTTTTATTTTTGGCTACAAGGCAAGTTTGTTTGTCTTTGCTTTGTTGTTTGTTCCTATCCTCTCCATAGAAAACTGCGTGGGTTTTCAGTTGCTAACCTCCCTGTAATGTTCACCAACAGGTCTATATAGCTGTTTTCACACATTCTGTGCACACTTAAATAATCAAGTGATTTTTCTCTCTTTTTTTAAAAAAAGTTGACATGTTTGAATGTAAATGCCTACAGCAGAATATGAGACAACATGCTAACTTGGCAGGTAATCTTTTGGATTATTTAAAGCAAATCTGCATGCTGCTTTCTGTTTGTACTTTCTCTTCTTCTTACTTGCTGCTCTTTACTCTCTCGTGTATATGTTCAGAGTTACACTAATTAAACGAAGACACGATCTGAGGAGCCTCATCCAAAGTTCTTCACATATTGTGAAGAAAACATTATTTATAGCACATACTTTTGCATCATGTCCTGATTCCTGTGCACAAGTCTCCCAAAACCCCAACATTGATAGTAATTATCCATCCATCCAGTTTCTTTACCCAGTTCTTCTTCCTAGGCTGTGGGGAGCTGGTGCCTACCTCCAACAGTGACTGGACAGGTTGCAAGTCCATTAGAGGGACACATAGGGACAAACAAGCATTCACGCTGTCACTCACACCTAGGGACAATTTAGAGTTACCAATTAACCTAACATGCATGTTTTTGGTCTGTAGCAGGAAACTGGAGTAAACCCACGTGCACAGGAAGAACATGCTAAATCTACCCAGAAAAGGCTCTAGACCGAAAAGCGATCTAACCACTGCACCGCTGTGTCATCATGCTGCCCCTGACAGTAATTATGTAATAAAAATAAATTATTTATATTTAAATATATAGGTTTTAAAATACAAGTCTTATTGGGATTAGTTTTACTTGACAGTCTTCTTGAGGATGAAATCATTAGTGGATTCCAAACTATAAACACAGATTATTATTATTATTATTATTATTATTATTATTATTATTATTATTATTATTATTATTATTATTATTATTATTATTATTATTATTTACCAGTCTAAATTCAAGTGTTACAAGTCAACTGAACTCATAAAAACATAATTTAATACTACTTTTATTTATGTTTTCGAAAAAAAGAAACAACAACTAACAAAAAAAAAAAAGAGCTAGCCAGCCAACACATAGTAACCTTGCCAACCTAAATGATTTAACATCAGCAGCACTTTTTTTCTTTCTCTGATGTATTTTTGAGATGAGAAGGGACCGACTCTATTGACAGAATTTTACAGAAAGTCCCTCCATGGCTTGCTGACATCCCTGAGAAAATCTTTGATTTAGTAACTTGGTGGCAGAGAAGGAGCCTGCTCTTGAAATATGTATAAAATATGGAGGAAAAATAAATAAAGAAGATGAAAAACTAATCAGAATGTGGATGCACAACTCACCAGTGACTTTAGGCAGCAAAGGTACAGTTCACATTCGATGAGGGCTACGTGTTAAGTTATTCACTTCAGATACATTCTAAAAATTGTAAACGACAACGATAAAGGAATATCTTATTTTCGTTTTTCTGACTGAAATCAGGGATACACACACACACACCCACACACAGATACATACATATAAAAAATATATGCACTTTTATATAAACTTACTGATAAAAAAAAAAGAAAAAAAAAAGCTAGGCATCCAGAAGGAATAGTCCAGTTTGGACATAATCTGGTGCACATGCAGACATGCGATGGACATGTAAATGACTTGATTTGCGAGGATCTCGAATGTCTAGAACTGACACCAGAGGGCATACAAAGTGGCATCATGAGTGAAGTTATCAGGCAGTTGCAGGAACATCTGGCAGTCACTCCAAACAGTGAGTAAAGATGACCAGACAGATTATGTCTCTAGACACATCAGCAGCATTGCTAGCACTTGATGATGTTTGATAGGGTTTGCCTTGTTGGCTTGCTTAAGGCTGGGTAGTCATATTGCACAGCTATAGGGTGTACAGGTGTCACAGTGGGTCAGTGTTGGAACCAGTGGGTGCATGATGGCACCCACATACATTGTGAATCTTCTGGTTGACAGACCTTACTAAGGAAAGATTGTTATAATGTGTGCCAACCAATACAAAACTTACAGTATGACATCTGTGTCTGCCATCCAGACAGAGGGAATTGAACTTTTTACAACACCCCCATGTCATCCCACGTACTGACACAGCAATGTGCCAGTGATATCCTAAATCTGTGTGCCTTACCCCTCCTGAGACAGCACCCTGGTGCAGTGTTTCAAAAAGCAACGCCTGTCCACTCATTGCATGTGCATCGACAGACTAACTGTGTCATGTTGAGGGCCTCTTGTGGCCAGTCAAGCCCTTTGATCTTTCCCCAATCAATCGTGTGTGAGATCAGCTTAGACATCAACTCAGACCCACTGTTGATCTGTATCCTCTTCTGATCTGCTAGATCTTTCCTCCCCTCGAGAACAGATCAGGAGAGAATACAGTAGCTGCCTGTCTCTGTTCTGCACCAAACTGGTGCTTGTGCTCAGGTATGGGGGTACCAGACCCTACTAAAATGGAACCAGCAGTGTTCCCGTACAGCCATCTCAGTTACCCATTAGATCAGATTATCTTATCATTGCACTCCATTCTCATGGCCATTTAACAGGCTCAGCACCTATTTGTTTCCACAACTCCATCTGGCTGCTTAACTTTTCTCTGTCAGTGAGTGTAGATTAAACAAATTGTAAAAATGCAGTTAATCTTACCTAAATGGTTTATTAATGTTAGAATGTATATTAAGCAAGCCAATGTCAATATCATTAAATCTAATGTACTGAATGTACTGTTGTTGGTGTTGTACTATTTTCATCAATTGATGGGGCATATAATGAATACATGAGAAATCTTAACATGCATTGCTCAGATAGACCCTGTACATACATTTTTTTACAAATAAAACAAAACACATTTCAAGCATATTTCACTGCTATGTTTTTAGGCATTGTTTTTATTCTTTTCACAAAAAAGCACTCTGAGAAATCAATTTGATGTTAATCAACAAACTGAGTAATGAAGAAGTTCACTTATTAAAACTGTTGATGTAATTTTGTAGCAAAATTGATGCTGACATTTTTTTTGGCTCAAAACTAGTTAGCTGTCTGAATTTGCTTCAAGCTGAAAACTTAGATAAGCTGAAATTTGAAGGCATTTTTATTCCCAGAAGTCAAGACTCTGAAGCACTTTGTATTCTACACAAAGTAATGGCAGTTATTGTCAAAGTATAGTTAGCAGATGTACAATATAATTACATGTTAATAGATATGAAATTGGTTAGAAATAACTACTGTGTCCAGTTAATGACATCTCACATCTCCCGACACTGCTAAATGTTTGAAATATTATATTATATTATATTATATTATATTATATTATATTATATTATATTATATTATATTATATTATATTATATTATATTATATTATATTATGACTGATAAGATTAACCAGTTTGTAAAAATTCACAAATGTGCACATGAATGATTCAACTGCACTGATAGAGAAGCAATGAACCAAATCAATTTTAGGGTTAAATCTTGATGCATTGGCCTATTACGTCTTTGTACCCATAAAACCCAGTCTGTTCAATGAATAAATAAAAAGCCTGCAAGCATCTTCATATCTACCAGCGTCCACTATTTAAAAAAAAAAACAGAAACAGAAAGTTTTTTGTAGTTTTTTGTATGTTTGTAAATGAAGAATGGATTTCTCTCTTCATCTTTTTTAGAGCACAATGTCTTTTGGTCACACATACTACTGTGTAGCAATGTTAATTTATCATTAGCTACGCCTACTTTTCAGGAGGAGCTGCAGCAATATAGGTATAAACAGCAATAAATACTTAATGTGTGCTTCACCCTAATCATGATCAACTAATGTTCAAGAAAGTAAAGGTTAACCTATGTTTTAATATTTAATATGTAGAAAATACAGTCACTGCTTGCTGCTGAGTTACTGAAAGAGTGTTATGCACATCTGCTGGTGGTAGTTTTGCTGATTTTGCACTAGACCTTGTTGTTGTGAATTGTTTGTTAATGATGAGTCAGTTTTAATGGAAATACAATGTAATTTTAAAACAAGTTTGTAAGTGGTCATTTTTTTAGACAGTGAATAATTAGTCCCATTAACTAACCTTGAATCATTTTTTTGCATTGTTGTATTGCACCGCATTAAATATCAATGTTCTGAATCAAAACTCACATTTAATTCTACCATAACGTGAACAAAGGTTAAAACATATTGTGATCAAAGGTCATACTGTATTGTGATTTGGGGCTGAATCATATAGCGTATTTGTTTTTGCTGCTGGTGTATTCACTAATTAATCAATTTCCTGGCAGTGTATTGATATGCATATACTATCGGCCAAAAACTAGAGATGCACAACCCTATTTTTATGGCAGAGTTACAAAGAAGAAAACACTGTTTCTGCGGCAAGAAATTTCCCCAATGCTGATGAACAAAAATAGCAAACATCTGAGGAGAGAGGGCTGTTTTAAAAACTCACAGCATCTACAGCATTTGTCAAAATCCTAACAAAACACAAAGCAAAAAATACTCTGTGTCTTAGAGCTGCTATTTCTTCTGTCTGTCTCTGAAACTAGAGCTCCTTGTCCTTACCCTCACAGAACTAGTTGCTTTAGTCTGACACGTTGAGTCAAAGGATTAAATATATCTACACTGGCTCGCACATTCAAACACACACATGTACACACTTCCTGGCAGGACTCCCCAAAGACCTGCTGCCTGTTAAGGGGCGCATATAGCAAGAGAAAAGACTTAGTGTGTGGCCAGGACTGCAGAGGTTTATGTGTGTATGTTGTCCTTTTTTTCTTAAAAAAAAAAAAAAAAGTCTACATAGTTTTCCACATTAGGAGTTGACATTTTCTTCTATACACACCATTTCACAGGCCTAACTGAATTTATTTATTTTTTCTCTTGACACACACCCACTTCTCACTTTGAATATGTTAGGTTTTCACACACACACACCTGCCATTCCCAAGTGCACAAAGATGCACACTCTCTCCCCTCTTCCTGTAACTTTTACTGGGTCAACCCCTTGAGGGTGGCCCGAACTTATGCTCAGGTAGGAACGGAATGCATATTTCTATATACATGCAGCCTAATTAGGCAAAGAACAAAAAGATCATATTCTCTTGTACCTAGAGTTTCCAATTAAAGGAAATACCTCATTTTCCTCTCATATCTATTCATGACTAAAATAGACATCTGAGAGGAAGAAATGCCTTAAAGTACAAAGCATTAAAGGACTCTGCCTGAGGTGGCTCTCGTCTACCCCAAGGCCTGGGCCCACTCCCCGTTATAAAGAGTTTCACAGATTTTAGTCATTTTTCAGAGTCATCTCTCCTCTTCTGTCTGTTCTGGTTAAACAGATGGATGAATCAGAATGCTAAAGAAAGGGACAGAAATGAGCAGAAGCCAAAATTCAGCACTTTCTCTCAAATTAACGGATCTTTGACACAGCACTCTGGGCAGCAGTGATTCCTGGGACATTTTTTTTTTTTTTATCACACACCTGTCAGTTCTGGAGAGGTGCGGTGTAAGTTCTGCCTGCGGGGAAGATCACACAGTCAAGTTGGCCAAACCGTAGCAGCCAACTACAAGACTGAGGAGCCTTGAGGGTTGATGTTGGTGACCGGGGACAACAGAAACAAAGTTCTGTTGTCTTCAAGTGACAGATAGTTAGTTGGTGCTGGAGGTGCACATTAGGGACACAAAATGTGTCTCAGGAAGCATTATTAAGCACCTGTGTGATGGAAATCCCTTGAGATAATGTCACTAGAATATCAAGAATGTTGTACAGGCCATATTTGGTCTTTCCTTCACAGAAGGATAGGAACACTTCCGGATCTCTATTCAACTAATAATGTTCCAGATGTTGAAATACTCGCATTTGATGATTTTTGAACTAGAAATATGTCTCCAATTTAACTCCAGCAAGCTGCCACTTATTGTTAACCTTTTCATAACCTTCTGTTATGGAACTGAAAGTGAGTCTTGTATTTTTTTTTTTATCTTTCTCTTCCCCTTGCTCTTTGCTCTCCTGTTTTATATCGTCCACAGCAATGAGAGTTGTTCCCATCACACACTCTGACCGGTAGCAAATTGCACAAGATCTTTATTTTAAACTTTGGTGCGCAAGGTGGTGGGTCCGTTCCTTCTACTTACAAGTTTTACTTACAGATCAAGTAAAACTTAAATCTAAAGAAACTAAATTTCTAGTAAATCATTCTCAAAAGCCTTTTTTAGGAATTTCAAACTCAAGCTTATGACTAAACATTAAAAAAAATGAAGAAAATAAAACAATTACAAAGACTTATTTGTTGAAAGAAGAAATAGGAAGAGAATGGCACAAATGGTTTAAATGGAAACAAGTGTTTTTTTTTGTTTTGTTTTTTCCGATTTCATCTCAGAGCATTAGAAGACTGACTTGTCTGATCTGTTCTCACCCATGCTGACAGGAACACCTGAGATCAAAATCAGCAGGGAGCACAGCTATGTTGCAGCTTTGATGCCATACTAAGAGCAGCTTTACTGACGACTGTGTTCCTTGTCCTTGACAACTTATTTATGACACACCTTATGTGGAATTCCAGTCAAAACTCCTCAACAAAATTGCAGGACCATAAATTCACTGAGCTATTAAACTTCGCTTTTGGAAAAAAAATACATTCGAGGTCATGAAAATTTGAATTTCTTAAGGTCAAGCACGGGCTTTCCCATTGAAATTACTCAAAGGTGATCTGAACCGTGCACATAAATCGAGTGATGCAATCAAACATTCGGTTTCTTTCCCTTGGCTGACAAAGAGAAGGTGCCCCGGATGACTGGATAACAAACCAAAAGAGGTGTAAGCCTTCGGTGTTAAACCTATCAAGGACTTCTGTCATGCTTTCATATGTCAAAGAACGCTTTGATTTCTGTGATATCTGTGCTAGAGCTGGCTCTTCATCAAATCCACCAACAGTCTGGCTGCAATATCAAACTCACTCCTTTAATTATTCACAAGGTTAGATTCCTTTTTTCTTTTCACTGCTATATGGAAGCAGTTGAAATTATTTCTTCTTTTGTGAGATAAAACCATAACAACTGTTGGCTACATTTAATGCCGGTCACAAAATGATCCTAGGAGAACCATTTTTCATGGGTTGGCCGTGTCTTGAGTTGGCAGATAGCAAATCTTTCACTTGCCAGAACACAAGCACAAACACTCATCTGAGCTTTCCGTTGCTGTGTGTTGGTAAAGTTCTGCCCAGGGTAAGACAGTGAATCATTGATGGGCGGATAGGATGGCAGATTCCTGTTGGTGCGCAGCTTGAGGAATAGCAAGAACCAAGCAATGAATTTTGAAACGTGAAGTTTGAGAAGAAGGAGTTGTGCTTTACTCTCATACAGCCATGGATCAGAGGCTTGTATGAAACTGTAATGTTTCACACACAGATACCACACACCTTTCTAACATCATTGTCATTTATTGTGCCTCTTTGATTACTTTCATCACTTCCATTTCCACCACTGTGCTTTGTTGGATTCCAACTTTTAATGTGCAAAGAAAAAATTTGAATTATCTGCTATACACTAAAAATAAAAACAAGGCTTGTGTTCCTTTGTCTTTGATGTAGATGAGGGAAAACCGTAAATAGCAGCCAATTTAAAGAAAGCAGAAAACAAAAGCAGAAAATGAAGAAATAAATTGTAATTGACAACATACAGACTCCTTTTCTGAGTTAGTAAATAGGAGGAAAACGAAGACGGGAACAAAGCTCAGAAAAGAAAGTTTGCAGTCGATAGGAGGTTGATTGTTTCACTCAGGTATTAAAAACAAGGTTTTGTGCTGTTGGGAGCTGTTCTTTATACAGAGAGTATACGCACAATTTATTTTCCCTCTTCAAAGCAGTTTGTACAAAAGTTCACAAAATCTCCAGAATAAATTAATGCCAACTGTTTTTTCTATACCCATACTCTTAAATCTTTAAAAATAACATTAGTTTAGATTTTATGGGTTTAGTTTATACTTTGTCATGAAACTAAATGGCAGAAGGATTTCTTTTCTCCCATTTAGTTCCAGCTTCCATCTTCCATCACTGTTTTGTGTTCTGTTGCAGAGCAACATTTGTCATCATTGAACCATAACTTGAAGGGGATTTATGTAGTCAACAAAACCTTCTGAAACAGACTGCAAGTTGCAATAAAAAAAAACAAAAAACAGCAAAACTCATCCATGCTTCAGCTTCTATAAAGGAACAGTAACATATTCCAAATGTATTTATTTTACAGTAAACATGGTATTATTTGACACTTTACAGCTCTGAGTTGTGCAGCAAAGCCTTTGTGCAGGAGACACTGGATGGGTGTTTTAGTCCGGCTTGAAGAAGAGCTTCCAACCTGCCTGTGTCTGTCATTCCACTGGTGTTGTCCAAGCTGAATAATGGATGGATTCTCATTCAAATTTGTTCACTTTTCCCCCAGAGTATGAGGCCCATTATTGTTGGTGATTTCCATAAACAATTTAAAAAAAAAGAGAACTATCCTGCTATCTGTACCTCGGAGTTGCTCGCAACTTCTTTGGTAGAAACCATTTTTGAAAACACATGGCTATTCTCCTTCAATACAACAACACTGTTGTTTGCTTGTTTATGAAAATATGACCCCAAAAAACATTTTAAATAAATACAACCTTGAATATAAGGTGAAGAATGCTTATAATGCTGGGGAGGGAAATGCAGATGCCCCCCTCTCCAGCTACACTTTCTAGTTTATCCATGCGCATTCCAAGGCTCTTGTGCAGGTTTCCCTCTCAATGGGAGGAAAATCTCTAGATGGAGGTGTTCAGGAGGCCTCCTAATCACATGTCCAACCCATCTCAGCTGACTCCTTTTGATTTATAACTTCCATCTGGATGTTTTTTCAACCTGTCTCTGTGGCTGAGACTGACCACCCTATGGAAGCTCATTTCAGTTTCTCGTTCATTTAGTCATAATCCATACCGCATGACCATAGGTAAGGGCTGCAATCACCACCCTTAGAGTGTACTGTGGCATGTTTTTTATTTTCTTTATTGATTTTTAATACAAAATTAAACAATTTTTGGTACTTCAAATTGGTGCTTGGGCAAAATAATTACACAATAATATTAAAACAATTTTGTGCTTGCAAGTTCTTTTCAGGAAGTAACACTAATTGGTTAAGGTTAGAAAGACTATAATTAAACCTAACAAAAGAAAAAACAAACAAAAAATATTGTGTAAAACATAACATATAATATTAACGGGCAATAGATTTTTTTGGATCAACATAACATTGTCATGGCAATGTTATGTCACAACAACAATTTTGATGCCACCTGATTGGCTTTAGGCACTAAAACTAAGCTGTGTAAATCATAGGTAATGGGTTAGGTTTAGGAAAAAATAGATTATGGTACGAGCTAAAATACATTATTTCAAATGAGCTGCCATGCTTATAAATGGTGCCTTTACACTTTACATGCAACTAATCTCACAAATGCTAGAGGTGGCATATTTTTCAAATACAGTGACACATTATATTTTCTGGAAGAAGAAAAGACTAAAGGCTTTTTTTGGGGGGGGAGGAGAACAGTCCTACTGGTATAGTGTGGTGTGGAGGTGTGGAGAATCTGAAAGAAGTGGGGATAAGAGAGCCAAAGATTAGGGATGAGTGGCTGAGCAGATGAGGGATAATGGGTAACAGTCCATTTTCAGATGGCGAGGCATCATGTGGAAATTCTGAAGAGGGCCAATTCAGACCGGATGAGAGAGGAAGCTGATTATCCACCCTCTTTTTGTGTGTGGGATCAGGATCAGAAACAAATCCTCTGCCCAGAGAGGAGATTGAACAATGGGAGAGGGAGGGCAGGTTTGGAAAGACAACGATCAGAGGGGAGAAGCGGTAAAAAGTGACGGCAGATGTATTAAAGGTCCTTGTCTTTTTTTTTCCTCTGCCATTAACTTTCAGCGGAAGAAGAACAAAAAGGGCAAATGGGGTGTGATTAGCTATAGGTTTGACCTTGTGCCTTCATTTAGCCTTTACAGTGTGATTAGTTAGGGATATTTTCATTAAATATATAATTTCATCATTTATGTATTCTGATCTTTAGCCATTATTAGCTGCATTGTGTTGAAATTTGCTTTGTTTATCAGATTTTTTTTCACAACTCAGAGTCACTGATGATTAAATGAGCTCAGAAATATCTTGCTCTAACAACCTGCGCTGTTCCTGTTCATCATGGGAGCAGGAGAAACCAAACTAATTGCATGCGCTCCTGGATTTGTTGGATAGTCAAGTGTTTTGGGAGTGTGCACAAGGGTTTATGTGTGTTATTTGTCTTGATCCTTTCTTGTGCCAGACATCCCTACCTCTTCTTGGTACCTGCAGCAAAACTGGAGCCATTATACACTCGCTGAGTGATGAGATGAAGCAGTTTTCATTAAAAAGACATTTGGTGAGGACTGGAGGCCTTGAATAGATGTGAAGCAAGAGACAAAAACTGCCGTTTTTCTTTGGAGGGTGGGGACTGGGGGTGGGGGGTAGGATGAGTGACTCATATGTCAGTGTGTCAGACTGCAAAATAATAATAAAAAAAAAAATCCTGACACTCATATAAACAGCAGGTGAAAGCAAGCCAAGGTTTAATGCCAATGAGAGGGAGCCAGGTGTGCAGATGTGTATGCTAGCCTGTCGGTGTGTGTGTGCGTTCATGCGTGTGTGTGTGTGTGTGCCAATGTTTCTTTGCTGGGAAGTGTAATGGATGCAGGGAGAGAGAGAGTGAGATGGGGGAAAGGATGGTGTGAAGTTATTTGGCGAATTTGTTGAGTGCTGTGGAGTGAAACTGAGACGCTGTTGCTAACACATGTCAGCGAAGTCACAAGAACTAACGGTGAGAGAACACCTTGCTCCTCGAACCCTTCCACCCCACTACCTCCTCACACAAAGCCAGCACCTCCCCTGGGGATCAGGTCCTCACTCCATGGGATAAATCACGGCCACAAGTCATCTCAGCCAGAGAGTATTAGTGTCAAACAAAAGACACACATGAAAAGCAGAGGTTCTCAAAACAGTAATCATCAGATTTATCATAGTCAGGTATTTTTACTTTGCTAAAAATCAATTTGAACTGCAGGTGATAAGGCTTGCAAAACCACACCTTGCTTACCATTTTCTGAATAATAAACAGTTTTTTTTTCTTTTTTTTAGCCAGGCCCTATTTTAGTAAGATTAATTAGTTTGAAAATAGTGTGTGCCTACAAAATAATTGCCTTAATTACCAAGCAATTATCTTTAGACTGCATTTTTTTGCATGTTTAAAGTTTTATTGTTATAGCTGAATGGGCTGTGTCCTGATTTCCATCAGCTTTTGGACAAAGGGTAAATACGTGTGCAAACCCATACTATATCCATATAGTATAGACTCTTTTCTGAGGAACTACTTCAGAGAAGACCAGATAGCACAAAGGCTTGATTTTTTAATTCAGTGCTGAGGTTGAACAAGATACCACATGCATTAACTTGTCCAACAACCTGGACATATCAGTTTCTTTTTATACCAAACTATGCTTAGCTACATATGGATGTGTCTATTCCTGAAACGCATATGTTTGCTAACGTCACCTGACAAGGTGTTTTCTGTCAGTGGTGGGTGAATCACAGTGTAGAGAATTCTATAGTCGTCATGCCAGAAATAAGCCACTGCTGAACTGAAAACTCACACTTGTTATCTCTTTGACATGAGCCTAAACTTTACACTCCAACAAAGTAAAAGAAAGAAATCTTGGACAAGTATAAGCCATATTATAAGGTACATTGTTAGACTAATTTTAGAGATTAGGTCAAGGAAACAGTACAGTGACCAATGTATATATTTGTTTAATTATAAATTTTTAACCCCCAACGGGGAAATTAATTCTCTGCATTTTACCCATTGTGCATGTGATCACACATGTGGAGCAGAGGGCTGACATCTAAGGCACCTGAGTAACAGCGGGGAGGTTAAGGGCCTTGCTCCAGGGCCCACAGTAAAGCTAATGAGGATGGCGGCAGATAGCACATCACAGACGTGGACGCTGCAATGAGCTACACCTCGTCAGGTGCAGAAGCTGCAGAAAAACGGTCACACTGGTAATTTATGACAAACATGTCATAAATGTGTGTAACTTGTTTTTTTATGATGAAAATGACAGCGCATCTCCCAGTCCTGAAGTCCTCTCTCCGAAAAAAAGAAATTCATTTAAGAAAACCCATATCTTTTGGGGAAGAACGTAAAAACACACATAAAAATAAATGAAAAATAAAATGAACTACTTTCTTATAAAATAGTTCTTGAGAAAAAAAAAAGAAAAGAGAAGTTAAACTTGAAGCTTGCTGAGCAGAGCTGAAAGATCTTCAGATTTAAGTTTTGATCTTTACATTTCGGCTGTTCACTCTACTGCTGAGAACCTGGAGAACAATTCTCTCTTTTAACTTGGCGTTTGTAATTTTCCTGTGAATTGCTTTTTCTGGATCTTCTGCACTTATGTTTGGGTCTGTAATTTTGAGCGCCCAACCTGTCTCTCTGTCCGTTCTGTGCTTCAGTTCAGGGAGATGAAATGTTTCCATAAGATGTGTTTCTGCTCACACCCTGACCCAGAATTCTTTGGTTGGAACGAGCCTGATGTCTGACGTTTCTCCTGCTGTGTCTTGCGTGGGATGGATGGCTGTCCCTTCTTTGATTTTGAAAATGAACACATGAGTGGCAGTGAGAGCAAACAGTTTGCTGTCTGGGTTTGTATATGATCTCTTGAAGTTAGGCCCATTATTTCTTGTCTTGTTTTCATCTCTGACCCTTTGATACCTGAGATGCCTCCTCAAGTTACCTGACTGGGTGAACTTGTTTTCTTGGTTTGAACCCCAGTTTTTCAGATGGTCCACAAGGTGAGGTGGGTGCAACCCCACCTAAAAATAATTATGTGCCCCACTAAGCAGTTCATCCTAATAAACAATGTAAATTACTTAATTACTTAGCTTGCTGTGTAGTGTTTTGTTCTGCATGTTTTTCAACAATTTTCTTGATTTTTAATTAAATTATTATTATTATTATTGTTTTTTTTTGTTCCAATCTCATATTTTTATTTGTTTATAGCTATAGGAAGGTACAGGTCACCCTTCGTGTGTGTCAGCAGATTTAACATATCACCTGTCTGCAGTGATCAGGAATGCAGGGCAACTCCATTAGAGTCTCGTTGGGGCGTAAAATATTCCTCCCTGTGAACACATTCTGCTGGTTTTAGCTCAGTGATACGACCACAAGAAATGTTACACCTCACGCAATCTTATTTAATGCAAGAATAGTTGCAGCAAAACCTGCTATGTCCAACAGTGGATATTTCTGTTTAAAAATTTCATTCATGAGACTAAAATTAGAAGATAAATTATCAGTCAGCAGCTTAAGAGCAGCCAGACCAAACATGAACAGAACACAGAATATTAAAGACAGAGGGAAGATAAAAAACAAGACCTTTTCTTCAACATCGAAGGCCCATTTTCTATGTCTGTAACTACCGAGATCAGCCACAGGTGAATCTTATTTAACTAATTCTGTGGCTTCCTAAAGTGTCTGTCTGTGGTAACTCAGTAGTTGGTTCTGTGGTTTAGTAGTTTAGAGGCTGCAGGTGCAAGCCCAGGTTGGGGCTGTAATCAAAGGGTGTTTTAAATATATATATATATGTGTGTGTGTGTGTGTGTGTGTGTGTGTGTGTGTGTGCCAGCATCGCTTCTTTAGTTTTATATCTTTTAGAATTACTTCACAGAAGTTTTTCCACCATTTGGTCATAACTTTCTTGATAACTAAAAAAAAAAAGGTGAGAAAGAAACAATAAAAGTGAGTATTATGTTTTAGCACTTTATGCTAGCTGAAAAAAAACAACTCCTAAATTTGCCTGGAGGTATAACTATCACATAGTTCTGTTCAGCACATGCATCATTTTTTTTTCTTTCTCCTTTATCTTGATGTTTGCTGCTTTCATGGTTAAACTAAGGTGATCCAGGGACCAAAAAGGGTTTGTAGTAGACAACTTTTGAAGATACTTAAAGAAACTTATTCTGTTCAGAAATGATAGCTACATATACAAAACAAACAACAAAAAGAGTCTTCATGTGGGTGGTAGCTGAGAAGACTGTATTTGAGAAACACATCTAAATTGAAGCGATGTGTGTTATTTGATAAGCACAAATGCACTCCCAAACACATATAGAGAGCTCTTACTGAGTCAGAGATGCCCTAGAGAAAGAAAGTTAGCCAGTCATGAAATTACTGAATAAATGGAAACTTACTGGTTTGCCTGATAAATCTTTCAGGTGGGTATTGAGACCTACTGGGAGTATGTGTGACTTATGGTTGTGAAATATGAATGTGATGAAGATCACAATGAAAGTGGTGATGTAAAGCATGTAAAAACTTAATTACTGACTATGATGTTAACCACTGCGTTATATGGTTTTTAGAACATTTATTACCATTGGATAACTTGTTTAAATTTATTTTTAAATCTTATCTGTATATGTGAGTATATGCTGTACCTACAAGACAGTAAAAGCCAACTTGTACAGCCTCTGTATGTTATTAATTTCTAATTAAAGAACTTGTGTGTAGACTACTGGAAATAGGTGGTAAGGCAGTTATTTTTTTTACGATGTTTATTTAATAAACAGAATGCAATTTAAGTATACATTTATTTAGTTTTTTGCTTAGATGCTTCATAAATGTCAAGGTGTTAAAGGATACTCATAATGAGAAAAGCAGGAATTTTTCCTTTGATAACAGACTGTAGCTGGGCTGTTGATTGTGGATTTATGTGGATAAATCCATGATTTTCTAGGTTTTGATAAATATTCCTTTAGTTTTAGGCTTTTGACATGCCCCGAACCTCAAGTTAGGTTAGGATATTCAATTTTGCAGAACAACCAAGTTTGTCATTACAGAAGCGGCCATTGCATTAAATTGGAACTTTGGGATACCCACCCAGTTTGCATTGGGTAAGAAAAAAGACAGACTCTAAAACAGTAACATTTCCTTTAGGTCTGCAATCGTTGGGGATTAGTTAGAGACACAAAATGAAAACATGTAAACAGTTTTTACTTAGAATCACACCGAATGACTTTAATGAACTTTTGATACAATTTGAGCCACATTTTCTAATGTTCAAAATTCCAAACTTTTATCCTTCCCAATGAAATACTACCGTATTTTCCACACTATAGAGCGCACTGGATTATAAGACGCACTGTCAATAAATCCTCTATTTTCAAACTTTTGTCATATATAAGGCACACCGGACTATAAGGCGCATTAAGCGAAACAAAACAGCCCCGTCTATTCGGAGAATACTGCACCAACATAAGCGTCTACACGGATCGCTCAGGACCGCGCGCTGTGTGCAGAGGCCTACAAGTTAAGTTTACTACCATAACTGAGCCTTGACGCTGCAAAGCGGTGCGGCTTTGTAGTTTACCAAAGTCGTACTAAAACATTACGACTTCTTATAAGGTGCTCCGGATTATAAGGCGCACTGTCGGTTTTTGAGAAAATTGAAGGCTTTTAAGTGCGCCTTATAGTCCGGAAAATACGGTAACTTTAAAATGAAAAAGACATGGTCACCCACCTATTCAATGTAATAGGATTGGCGGTTTGAAATAAAAAATTATAAACTTGACATTAATCAAGGTTTGAAGCCCCTTATATGTCACAGAATATTTTGAAAAAAATATATTTTCTGCTGATCTTGCACATCTCATTCACGTGTAAACATCTTTGATGAGGAAAAACTTTTGGAACTGCTTTCCAAAGTGAAGATTTACAAAAACTCTGGTATTAGAATCTCTGTGTGAACTCAGGATTCAGAGCTTTTAGGAAACGATTATGTAGCATTTATCGCGCATGCCCACTACCACTTTGTGCCCCCAAAACCAGAACGACAACAGAGCCGTTTTTACTTTTTTTCCTCCATCTATTTCACGTTATCCTGATGCTGTCATTATCAAAACCTTTATCATCTGCTGTAGAAGTTAATAACTGGGAGGAAATTGTAACCTGTGTTAAAAGGAAAATGGGCTACAACTGTTTTGGGAAAATCAATGATCATTTTTTAGCCTCTATAGTTTAAGAACTAGATCAGGTTTAATTATTTACTTGGAATGACCCTGGTGTCAGGCAACTGCAGCCTCAGACATGCAAGACCACCCTTTATCTTGTCATTAAAAAAGGAAAGACGGAGAGAATAAAAATAATAATTATGAAAACTGCAATTGTTGCAAGATTTCCATGAAACCGTGTAGGTGTCTATGTGCGTGCAGTATCCACAGTGACCTTTGCAATCTTGTTTCTTTAATTTATTTCAACATCAAATTATTGTCTGTTTATGGCAGTAAATTACTCATTACTCTGAGAACACTCACTTTAATCTGCTCCCACTGGAGGGGTAAGGCTGAACAGGCTAACTTTGTACACAGGTTAATTGGGAGTGCGGTCTCAGAATGCTTTGTGGAGGGAAGAGAAAAAAATAATCTCAGCAATCAGCCTGTGCTCAGGTGTGAACAAACAAGTCAAGCAGACACGGTGGTGTAGGCGTCCACATTATTCTACAGTTGTTTGTTCATGTGTTTTGGAGAAGATTTATTCAATTACAGCCCCATGTAAACCTACAGAACATAAAAAAAGATGCAAAACTGGTTTCATCAGAGAGTAAACACATTTCCTCCTGTTAAGAAGCAGCCACCTTCTCCTGGGTCTAACATCCCAGTGTTGTCTTAACAAGAAGTATTGAACTTGCAATCAATACATTTTCATTGAATTTTTTTTCTTCAGAACTGGACATGTTGAGCCTTTTGGATCACTGGCAGAGCACCAAAGTTAACATAAAAGAGGTACAAATGTGTTACTGCAGGACACAGGGAACAAACCAGAGCTTTCTGTGAGGATCAAGCTCCTGCCCAGCCTTGGGTAAATACATGGCCTCCACTTTTGACTGAGAAGACTGAGCATGAAAGACGAATGCAAGTGTTGCAAGAAACAGGCGAAACAGTGTAGGTGTCTATGTGTGTCCAAACACACAGGCACATAATTTTTAAAACAAAAATATATGCCTTTCATGCCCCTTCTTTTTTTACCCAATCTCCAGTATATAAATAAATTTTAAAAATATATTTTGTAAAATGTATTTAGTGGGTGTGAAAGTGCTGTTTAAGTTTGTTTTTGAAACATATTGCCTGTTTTGATGATACACAAAATCACCTTGCATGTTTAAAAACACGTTGATTGTCAAACCAAAACAAATCAGACACAATGTCTTCTTTTAGTTTATGAAATATATATTTAATAAACAAATAAATATGAGTAAAGAAGTATATTTTCTTAATTTTTGCAAAAAAATGACTTCAAATACAGATAAGATAGTACACTTTAAAAAGGATAGCTCCCTGGGAATGTAATGAATATCTTACCTATCGAGGACGGCTCTTTGAAAAACCTCAGTTTGAAGAAATGGAGTTTAATTGTGACCAGACTGATAAAATAATGTTAATATGACACGGCCCAGGTTCAAATTGGATTGCTGCCATTTTGAAACAACTGCAGTCCCAAAAATGTAATAGTAGTTGACACAAATGCTATTTTATAGACCTTTTTCACCATTGTAAAAGCTGCATTACTTGGTGATTTTAACAGAAATATTACAATATTGTTGCTGGATTCATGGAGTGGGAATTTTATGATTTGATTTAATTACACTTCAGGGAGCTAGTGTGATTAAATAAATGATTAATAATGCTATATTTATTTATTTGTATATAAAGATGAGCCCCTGCACAGCAAGAACCACCAGCAGATTGAGGAAGTGGTTGATATCAACAAATCCTACCAGTGGCTAAAGAGGGCTGGACTGAAGGACAGCACATAGGCAATAATCATAGCAGCACAAGAACAATAGAGGCTGGGGTCCATCATACCAGACAGGACCCAAGATGACAGACAGTCCAGCACATAATAGCAGGATGTAAGATGCAGGCAGGCATAGCGTACATGGAACACCCTAACCAAGTGGCTGGATAGTGTAAAGGAACATCTGTACTGAGTATGGACTGGAGGTTTCACAGTCAAAGTAGCAGTTTAGATGAACATTAACAAAATTAAAGTGTAACATTTGAACATGGATTCAAAATCCTTTATATCCACACTGCAATGCATCTAAAATGAGATTTTCCCTCCCATCCTTACCGGACCTACCCCAGACTGCAGCATTTTATGTTCAATACATTAACATTTACTGTGGTAAATTTTATTTAGTTACTTTTTATCTGTTGCTGGTTGTAATGTTTTAGGTTGAAGGAATTCAACTGCAAGAAGACTATTGGGTAAAATCTGAAGAAGGCACATGTTGCATTGAAGACAGGAACTTCGAACTACAACAGTTTATTTGCTTCACAATGAGATTTTTAAAAAAAAGTTTGCCTGAGGCTTTACAAGGATTTAGATTTGTAATCTTGTCAAAAAACGTTTCCTAATTAATTATCTGCAACCTGAGTGTATTTCAACATGTGTTTGTATACTCGTGTGTGCCTCTGTGGGAGTATGTGCTTCTCCGGCGCTGTATTCTCCCAGTAAATAAGATTTGCTTGCTTTAAATCCAGACGAGAGCTTGCAGGAGTGGCGGGTTAGATGGCATTTCAGCTCAAAGTACAGATGTGACAAAATAGGTGTGTAATGAAAATGTTTGTGGTGAAGCTGAAGTTGGCATCCTGTGGGGCACGAGGGATTATACTAAAGTGATGGAGGAAAAAAACAAAAGGTCTCAGTGAAATATGTGATATTGTTATATGAGAAAATGTACATATACATGAAACTATACCAAAGTCTTAAGCAAAAAATAGGCAAGTGTCTTCATTACCAGCTGGATAAAGGATGATTTCTGGAAATCCAGTCAGTCAAAGTCAGTCTTGTCATTCTATCATTTTCTATCATTTGTCAGCTGTAGAAGAAATATTTAGATGTTTTTTGTGATGCCACAAAAATAGTTAAAAACAAACTGTGGAAATAATATCAGTAATGCAATTTGTCTCCTGTGTCTTTTACAATATTTCATTTCTGTTATCACATTATGAAAGTAATTATATGAATATAATGAATAATTCATTCCCAAATGTAAATGATTGACATAGAACTCAGCATGTTGGCTCCAACTTTTGATTATTGTCATTAATTTGGTGATTTGTTTTCTCTTTTTTCAAATTTGATTAGTTTAGTTTTTTTTGTTTTTTTTTTTGAAAATAACCATTTTACCCAGAGTAATCATGTCGCAGTGCTCGCTTTGTTCAAACTAGATTATTAAAAGAAAAAGCAGCAAATTCAAATATTAGTGTTACACAGGAAAGAAAAAGAAAAAGAACAAAAAGAGTTTCTGTTTTTAAGCATTTCTCAGGGATCGTCTAATTAGGGGAAAGAAAACCAATCATTTCAACTCTACTTCTTCATCCATTTTCATTTTAAGGGCGACTAAAAGCAACTAAAGCTGTCAAATAAAACAAAGTGAGGTAAAGAATGTTTTTTCTGAAAAAAGTTGATCAGTAAAGTAAACAAAGCACAGGTACAAATTCAAATATATCAATAGCTTTCTGTTTCATCTTGCTTACAGACATGATCTAAAGCCAGTATCTCACTATGCTGCACCAAATATGGCATTCGCAAGGAAGTTTCCAAAATGTCTGAAAACATTTGTGAGGGTTTTCAATCTCCTTATGAGCCGCAGGGCCGTCTGTTTGTGTCACTTAGATTTTAGGCATGCTCAAAGAAATAACAAATCCCAAGACAAATGTTTTATAATAATGACTCAGTTATCTTGAACCCATCACAAACCCTTCTCGATTTAGTTTCTATAATTCTAGAGAACTAGAGCTGTATTTTTTGAGATTTGCCACCTCTGTATGTTTTTTTAAAAATATTTTTTCTATTGCATATAAGCCTGTAGTATTTGCAACTTGACACTGTATTAATGGCTTGCACTTGCAAAATAAAATGTGTTCAAGAAAAGTGTTTTTTAAAACATTATTAAAGCTTTTAAAGTTCATTAAAGGATATTAACAATAACTGTATACATAAAAAATACAGGGTAATGTCTGGAAACAACTTATGTTGCTGATGGTTACAGTCCCAGTGGGCTGCACCTTCTTTGGTTTCTTGAGCACAAATTAATAGTGGACATGTGCAAAATAAGCTGCTACGTCATAGTTTCTGAAAAGCTCAGCCTCTTCAGTCTAACCAGATCCACCAAACAGAGATTTATTTTTTTTTAATCTCCATTTTGAAAAGTGCTTTTAAAATATATATTCCTACTCATTATAACTGCATTTGCACGTGGATGAGTGGTGCAAATAAAGCAGAAAATGTCAGTTTTGAAAAACATCTATAGTAGTGAGGATGGAACCTTAGATGAATGATGTCATCCCAAAAGTTTTTCTGCTGGTTTTCCAATAAAAAGGCAAATAGTTAACACGTAAATAAAAATGACTGAAATCAAGTCTGACCTCTGTAATTTTGACATTTCCAACTTCAGTTGTACTGCACCAACCCAAGTGTCTGGTTTTACTTTTTTTTGCATATGGCTTTCTCTGATGCCTTTTCAAATAAATAAAGACTCAAAACCTGCTGGTCGTAGTGGTTTACCATTCTTTATTCCTTTGTTCCATACTGACTTTTATGACAGTGATAAAGGTGATTATTTTGGGATTGAGCTTGTAGCAGTAATCAGAAATGTTCTTCAATCTGCTTTCTCTTATCTCGTTTGATTAGTGGTCCCAGATGGATCCCAGTGGCGATGATGGAGGCCTAAGAAGTGATTTACAGAAACCAAATTCTTTCCTCAAAAGAGGCTCACTGCTCTAGTAAAAGAAACAAGAGAAACATGGTAATAGAGTGAAAAAAAAAAAAATCTGATACCCTACTTTCAGTATGACAAGTTAGTCCTTGGATCTTTTCTTTTCTTTTTGAGTTTGAAAGGTTGTTGGTGACTTGAGATGCAAAAAAGTATATATGCTGAAAAACTCATAAAAGGCTATTTATTTCCAGAATACATAAAGTCCCCTTTAAAGAAAAGGTTAGGAAGCATAATGAGCTATACTAGTATTTGGTGAACACAATCCCCAAATACAGCTCTGTTTCATATAAAGAATTCATGTGCTATTTATTGCAGGCTTGTTTTACTTCACAGAATCACTTGAAAAGTTAAATTGTCAAGAGACTGAAACTAAAAGAGAGGTTCTTCTTTTTATTGTGTGTGTGTGTGAAATGAGTCCCTGCCTTTTGGCCCAACCCCTTCGCCCTCTCCATTTTCCCTTTGACCTATTCCATCCTCCACATCACTGGCTCTTTCACAATTCCTCCAACTCACACCTGGCTTCTTCTCTGTGTCATCAAATAAAGTAAAAGGGATGCCTTCTCCAGAGTAATGCCATTTCCTCTGAGAATGATGCCATTGTTCCAAACCCTTTCTTTTTTCTTTCCACACCATTTTACACACAAGTGGGGCTTTTTTCCCATCTTTTTGCCTTTTCTCTCATCTCCAGGGAGGACAACAAGAAGAGAAGACCACCAAGTGGGCTGCCAGTGGGTAGAAAAGATGGGACATGTGCTTCTCTGTGCTGAGCCCATTTCCTCTGTTCATCGTTGTTTCAGTCCAACGTCCTTGGCTGGCTGACCCAACAGCCTCCCCTGCCAAATGTTATACTCCTCTCCATCCTTTACTTTCCATTTTCTTATTCTCCCCTCTTTGCTTCCCTAAATCTGTTTTCTCTTGAGACAGAAGAATAATGAGCCGGATCAGTGGGCAGGTTTGTGTAGGCACTGGAGTGCATTCATCCAAACCATCAAGGCTGCAAGCAAAAATCACAAGGGTTTCTTTTTTTTTTTCTTCTACAGTTTCACCATCTCCAAGTGTAGCATCACTCATCAAAGATGACACATAGAAACCCATTAACCCACTGCACTCCCTCTTCCTTTTTTTTGCCTTCGTTTCTCTAGATAAACATTTTCTGAAAAGTCACAGTGGAAATTACAGTCAAGCCCCCTCTTTTGTGGTGATCAGTAATAAAATGTGGCTCGCGTTGCATTTGCTCCACCAGCATGTTGCCGGTGTTCCTCCAGCATCATCAAGCCAGTGAAATTGAGCAAGGAAAAGGAAGTACATTAGCTGCATGATTGAGATGAGAGAGGTAAAATGTGCCTGTGGGAAGCTGATTGATCAAGCGGATAGTGTAATGTTCTTTGTGATTACATATGTGTGTATTTGCGTGTAAAAATTGGCGAGAAGAAGAGCGCGACAGAGAAACGCCCCCGCCCAGGAAGGCCAGTTGTTTCCTGTACTAAAAGTCTGAAGGATATTGGGGTCGCAGAGTTTCTTCTTGAAAAGAGACAGCTTTTCATTATATGGCAAGTGGGAGGTCACCACAGGTCGCCTCACTCCTCACACACACTGACACTCAGATGGTCAATTTTTGGCAGAATCCCCAGAGAGGCTTCTAGCTTTTATCCCTTCATTAAGTTTAATCAACTAGCAATCGATGAGGGCTACATTGTGGGATCATATAACTGATGGTTAATTTAAACACCAGAGAACTTTGATTACTGACCAATGTTTTCCCTGTTTATTGTAATTTATTGGACTGGTCCATGCATTTATTTTGTAGTTGGCCAAATTACTTTTAACTAATAATTTCGTCATCATATCTCTGTGGTATTGTTGTTTTCTAAACATGCTTTTTCCAGACACTTGGAATATGTGCTGGGGATGCCTCCTTGCCACTATCACACGGAAATTTAGCTCAATGTGTTAGAATGGAGGGCAGAGACAATGGGAGACAGGACCCAACACAAGTAGTAAGTGTTCATTTACAATATACATTACGCATGAAGGTGTAACTGTGGGTGACGCAGGTGATCGTTGAGCAGAATCATTGGAAGAAAAGTAAGAATGAGTCCTTACGCAAAAAAGCATAGCAGTGGTTATTTTGTTTGTGGCACGAATGTATGAACTTTGAACTTAATAACAAAGTTGGCATACAGTAGCTATGACCCAGTAATAATATTATGCTATCTCAACCTACACAATGCAAACTGTACCGCTGCTGGTGAAACCTGCCTCTGCTCTATTTTGATGTTGATCCTTCATTCAGAAATATTGTTAATGCATCGCACAGGTGCTGCTTCTTGTGATGTTCTGTATGGAACCAAAACCAGCAGAAGCTGAGGCCTATGGGTGCACTTATGCTGGGTAAGCTACAAAATGGTGCCTACATGAGCCAAAATTGGAGTTCTGCAGTATGCAACCCTTTTTCAGTTTTTGCTATAAGATAAACTAAAAAATAGCAACGCATTACAACATGAGACGGTGGCAGCATCAAGAGAACAGCGGGACCCTCACACAACTTCCTTCATCCTTCACAGTTGGACTCTCCAACATACACTGAGTGTTGCTCTCAAAAGACTCTCTTAACGTATGAAGCTAATAAAAATAGCTTACACAACAGCTGCGGGGTTTGATTCTCTTTTATACCCACCTGCGAATGTGTCAGATAAGTATTAAAAAGGTCATAGGTAGGAACAAAACTACCAACAACAGCAACAATGCAGTTATGTTAAAGCTATGTAGCATAACTTAAGAAAGGTTTGCTGTAACTCTGACACGTCTCAACCCAATACATACATAGTATAGGTAAAAAGAACACACTATGAAAATTACGTGTATGTCAAATATGTCACAGGACTTGGCATTTCACAAAATGAATTTAATTTCTTCCGCCTTGGACCCATGTCACAGGTGTTTCTAAATATGCCAGCACACATGGAAAAATAAATAACATTGTGTGACAGCAGCTTTAAATTTCCAGTCAAAGCTTTATTTGTCTAGAAGCCAGACCCATATTTCACAGAGAGGAATTAAAGCTCGTTTCATGTTATACAGGGATATCTTTATTTTGAAAGTAGAGCAGTATTGGACTAATTCATTTTCATAAGGACAAGTTAATCGCCTGTGCAAACACTCTGTTCCCCGAATTGATTTATTTGTTTGAACAGCCAAGGAAAGAGAAAGACAATCAAGAATGGAGTTAAAGGTTTGTTTGTTTTTTTTTTTTTTTTGAATCTTCGAAGAGGTGATTACAGTGTTCTTACCTGAGCAGTAGCGTGTCAAGTCTATTAAGACAAAAATTGTTCTGAAAGGTGAAGTTTACATGAACTCTACTCGTCTCTGAGTTTGTTTCAGTCACTGTGTGCTTTCTCAAATGTTTCAAATGAGGTGTTTTACTTAGCTATATTACAGAATTTATGGATGACACTTCATGACTTGTTTACTTTCATCAATGACACTTTAATACAGTTTGTAGATGCATAAAAACGAAAATGTATGAGTTGCGGATACCTGGAAATCAGAATATCGTCCTTTTAGCTTCTCCCACATAGTGTGTGTGTTGGCGTGCATATTTACAGCAGAATAAAAATGGGCAATATTGTACAGAATAGCTTTGTGTAGTGTTGAGCACATGTCTTTGTGTGTGTGGTTGAAAACTTAAGTCAGGCAACGGTGATCCACCATGTTGTTGTTGAGCAGAGAAGACAGGTCGGTGCCTGCGGTGTCAGGAGCTAGATGGATGTCAGCAGCATGGGTTAAAATGTGTTTCTGCCGGCTGTCCTTGGGCCATTTCCACCTCACAGTGAGTTGAGCACACAGTCCTGGCCAGGGGACACCATTACTGCTGCTGTGCGCAGGAGACTTGTGGCAAATGTACCTTGATATGATGCACAGCAGGTCCACAGACATACAGTAAGACCCATCCTTTTTGTCATATTTCAAATGTTTTTTTTTTTATCTGAAAATGGTTTTGCCCTGTTTTATTTATTTATTTTATCTATTTTTTCATACAGAGCCACCCCAGCAAAGACACAAACACACACACACACACAAAATAAAATAATACGTTAGCGCAGCGAGGAAAGTATCACTCACAGGCGGTTGTTGTGCTTGCTCATTCCATATTCAGACATCCCCCGAAGGCAGTGGATGCAGTAAGTGATGCATCTCCTATGACGTTCTAAATTTGTTGTGCTTTTTTGGCCCAGTGCAGACGGAGGATTTGAAACATCAGACTTGACACCTGGTTTTCATTAATGCAGCACTCTTGCAGTTACATCCGGTTTCTCTTAGATTTAAATGAACAGCATTCCACGTCATGAGCAGGCAGGCTTATTATGACAGGTATTATTTTTTCACTCTGAATCGATGTGTGGGTCTGTGTGGCAAAAAATAAAATAAAATAAAATAATATTCTCATGGAGAATTTTGCTGAAGCAAAAAATACATATATATAGCAACAATCATGGTTCCCATTGTAGGTGTTTTCTGTGAGCTTTGTGCAAATTTTAAAACTTCAATGGAACTGTCACTTTGCAAAATGCTAAAACAAAAGAGTATACTATTAAAAACTTTTAAAATAAGAGTCTCATGATTGCTAAGTAAAAGAGGCTGTATTTTGGGTCCAATATTGTCACCTACCAGGTATACTGAATTAATAATTTATGTCTATGTCAAAAGAATTTCTCTATCATCTAAGGTAAACAATGGCTAGAGCCTCTACTGTATATATTTCATTTATGGACACACTGCTTCTGTGTTCTCATGTTCATATACACTGTATACTGTATAACTCTACCAGTCCCTGTGAAGAGAGACATGGACAGTTAGGTAACTTGTAACTTTTTATCACTTGCAAACAGCCATTGCAGCAAAAGTGGGATTTTGTGATACAGTGGGTAAGATATTTATGTTCATATTCTTTCCACAGAACCCCACTTCCAAATACCTGAACTATCCCTTCAATAGTATTACAAATAAAAGTATTACAGCTGGTTTTGACAGTGTCAACAAATTCATAGCAAAATAGATAAAAAATAAATAAAAAATGCAAATTTGTCTTGAAACCTTGTTCTGCTTTGATTTTTAAGGGGTGGAAAAGCAACAGTTGCAACAAATGGACATGTCTACTTTCTTATAATAGCAAAAGATAATTTACTGCAACACAAAGTTCCAGAATCGTGAAAGCAGACGCAGACGGCTATCTTTTTTATGCTTGTTTGTTTTGTTTTTACAAAAGCAGCCCTATGGTGCCATCCCTCCCCTTCGTACAGTCACCATATCAAATGAAACCAATGTTAGATAAATGGCTGTGATTGGCCTGGCACAGGTAAACCAAAATTGGAAATCTGTTTAAACGGGAGGGGGGCCAGATGTGTTCTGCCATAGATAATGAAACATGAGCTCTCTCATTTGTGCTGTTGCCAGGTTGGTTTTGCTTAACAAGGTAGAGAAATTGCCTGTATATGAGCATGAAAAACATCCACTTTGGAAATTTAGCCCACACATGCTTCGGGAAAGATCTGTTATTGACCTGTTAATAGTAGCATGATTTTTTTCTAGCTGTTTCAGTCAGACAAAAATGTCACAGAGAAAGACAATAAAATGGATGAAGCTCTAATTCAGCTTCAGTTCTAAGGACTAAGAAGTTTAAGCTGCAGAGTAACACAGTTCAGGAAAAAAACTGGTACATTATTGGAATTTAAAAGACAATGAGATAGTTCTCTTCAAAGGAAAAGGAGACCATTCCTTTTGTTCCTATATTTATAGCTGAAGTTAATGAAAAAAAAAATGTGAATAAAATGTAAATTAAAGACCTAACATTACTTGAAAGACTGCATCACACCTGCTGCCTTTTGTTGCAAGGTTTTAATCTAAAATTGCGTTATAGTTGTTATTGTTGTGGTTATCACTGTTTTAGTGAAAAAATTTAAAAATATCATTATGCACTATCTCAACCAGTTGTTCATTTTCTGATTACAGACAGAAAAATGTCCAAACACAGAGACCCAGGCAAAAAGCATTATGACATGCCTTTTACCAGTGAGTTTCTGAAAGTATAAAAATACATTATAGAAACTTGTCCTCGTAGTGAGTGCAGCAGGTAGCCTAAAAACAGTGGTTGGCGCCAGCTGAAATGATCAATTCAGACTGTTCTTCTAGCTGAGGAAGCCATTTCTGGTCTCTGATGTCCACAAGGCAAAGGGCATGGCCTCATTTACGGCTAATGCCCGTACACACTAGATGAAGCATTACAGACAGAGATCGAGTACAGAATCTTTTATGAGGCCTTCTTTTGAACAAATAAAAGTAAAACTCCTGCCTCTCTGGTGAGGTGAAATGTGTCACTGCTGAGAAGTACAACAGCGGTGCATCCTGGTGAGATGATGTGCATCGGATTTTTCCAAGGTGTCTTCATCTAAATGTCGCCGTTAGACAAAAAGCTGTGGGTGAACACGAACAAGCACAAAAACACCCAAGGCTGCTGAAGAATCTGTCAGTAACTTATCCTACTCAAAAAAACATCTTTTATATTGTGATTAAATCAAGTCACAAAAACAGACAGCCTTGTAGACTATTTTTAGAAACTAAATGTACATTTTTCCTTTTTTTTCTATTTGCTGTAAATCATATTTACCATATGCACCAAGAAGTGATTTAACTGTCACTTAAAGTAAAATAAAAGAAGAAATGAAACTATCTGCCACTTGAAAACATCACTTTTTTTAATCTTTCTTTTCTTTTATTGCAATATTATAGTGGAAACCTACCAACACACAACTGGCAAGACTTAGCAAAATAACATCAAAGTTTTTTTTCCCCCTTCGGGTCAGATCTTTAGGTAACAGTCTGTTCAACATGTTCTACCAGTCAGTGGGTAGTTTAGTGCTTTCTGCAGCCCCTAGCTGGGGAGAAATATCAAGGCAGGGACTGCAGGAAAAATTAATAATCCTGGTGGGAAAGAAAAGGGATGGCTGTCTTGTCGGGGCTGGACACCCCGGAGGCAGGAGCAGAAGGGGAAGATGAGAACTAAAAGTGAGCTCCATCTCAGGCAACATGTTGCGCTGTGAGGAGGTGGGAGACTGAGAACACCCCCGAGGTGTTACACTGAGTGCTTCAGGCTCTTCTTTGTGTCACAGACACTATACCTGTGCGTGTTCCATGTTAAAAATGGCCCCAGTTTTAGTCTACCAGGAGGGGATCGACTTTTGCACTGCACCAGAGAGGTTTTAACAACAGCTTCACAATTTGCTCAAGATGATAAATATCTGCTCATGACTCATAATTTGTTTTATTATTTAAAAAATGAAGACAAAAACAACAACAAAAAAAAAAATGCCCGTGCCAAGAACATAACAACTAATAAATATAGCTTATTTTTTCTCTACAGGACACATTTTCACACAATTTGAATGCTTGAACATGTGTTGAAACTATTATTCTTCTGTTGTTCAAAAGATATCATTACGGGTCATTAATAGTATTGCTGTTAATTATTTTTGTCATTTACATAATTATCACACTGACTCCATTAATGTAAAAGAAAAATTCTCAGCTAAAATATATTATTATGACTTATAGTTCTCATTAATTAGAACATAAATACAATTAGTTTGCATTTACCCACCATATATAGTACAAGTCAAAGCTAGTTAGTTGGAAAATTTACACCAGATTTTCCAGGTTCAAGGTAATCTAAAAGCTTCTCTCAAATACATGGGACATTTGCATAAAATTTAAGATAAATGTGTTTCCGATCGCTTCAGTTACTTTTTCACTCAGTTAACTTTCACTCAAATATCTGCAGAACTTTCAGCCAATTAAAAGTTGAGGATCTTCACTTTTTTCACGACTGAAGTAGGTGCTCGTAACATAAGTGGTTACTGTTAATGCCACATAAGTGTTTTGATTAAACATGGGATTGCATAAATGACTGTAAATTTAATGTAGGATGACTTTCAGGTTATTTTATAGGAGATTGTTTTTATGCAAAATGGTTTTGAATGGCAAGTAAATTAGTTAGGAATGTGGTATTTTGATTCAAGAATATGGTAAAAAGTAAGACTTAAGAGGATGTTTTAGTACAAATACTTATTAGAAAATGCCATGTTGATGTTATAACAAACATGGTTGAATTGAGATTAACTTCCTAGTTTGAGAAAAAGAAAACAACAACAACAATAAAAACAAAACTAAGTCAAACTATTTAAAACCCTACAAGTGTTTCAAGATATAACAATAGCAGGTATTGTCAACAAAATATATCAAGATTGTCACAATTTTAGTCTTTGTCCGTTTTTTTTTTAGTTAAGTCTTGAATAAATTTGTTTGGTATGTTTTCCTGTAGATTTGCACAGTCTTACTTAGTCTGTTATGTTCTTGTAATTGTCACTAACACTAGATGTCTTCAGTTGTCCCTGCATTCAGCTCTTAATTTTCTACCCATCTCACATTAGTAATCAGCACACAAGTAATTATTCATCCCTGTACATATACTCCTGTGTTTTATCAATCCCTTGTTAGATCCTCTGTTTACAATTGCCACATTGCTTGGCCTTGTTTTGTTTTGTGTTGGACTTCCTGAGCTACTCTTTGGTCAATAAAGAGTTGGTTGTTTTTGAATTCTATAACATGCCTGCCTGTTGCCTCCTGCTTGCCTGTTTTTGGGTCTGGCCATCTAATCTTGTGACAAAGTTATATTGAATAGGCGCTTTCTGCATCTTTCAAATGTATAGTTTTTTTTTTGTGAATTGCACAAGCATTTTTTCCAAGTGTAAATGAATGTAAACTTTAAGTGAAAGTTTGGGTATGCAAGTAAGACAAGACAAATCGGAAGTCCCTGTTTAACTTGCCACCATTTTTTGCATGCCATACATCATTTTACTTGAACATGCAATTTGGTGTTACTGTCTGAGTTTGGCAACTTGAATTGAAAGAATAAATGAGTATTCTGCTCATGGAAACCAGGTACTTTACTCATGAACTTTACTGATTGTTGTTTTAAATACAAAGGCTCAGCATTTATATGCTGTTGTACATATCCAGAAATTGTGTATTAATGTTTTCTGACAAAAGTATAGCTTCACTTGTCAAAAAAAGTAACATATGAGTTGTGTCTATAAATATGTTGTGTCTGTTTGTTATGCATGAGTGAGTCATGATGACGGGGTTGTTCGTGAGGCAGGCACCCTGGCACTATGACAGAATGAGGTCGCCCCACTGCTGAATGACACGCTCACCATGTCAGCCTACTTTTTTTTTGAACACACACACACACACAGTTAGAAATTTACAAATACACACACCTCATCGTGTCCTTAAATATGTCAGCTAGGATAATGGTGATGCCTTTGGCTGTGAAACACTGCCCCACTCTAAAACACACACGTCAACTCAAAAGAGACAGCGTGTATGTGTGTACAAAAAGGTAATGTGATTATGCATGAATCTTAGCTTAGTCACAGTAAAGAAAGTCTTCATGGGTATTTTTACCTCTTTACATCTGTTATCAAATTATTTGCAATGTCAAAAAGGAGTCTATTTTTTATTAGAGACAAAGCCAAAGAGATATAGTTACCACATTTGTCTCAGTTGTAGCTTGTGTTGCATTATGGGAAAGATAGAAACAGACATAATGAGGTTTTGATTAGTCAGACCGCTTGGCTGAAGTTATACCTGCTGTGCAGCTGTTCCCTCACTCCATCATGTTCTGTACAGGTGGTATGTCATCTTCTGTATGATTTTGTGGCCAACACTGGGATAAAAGCCCTCCCGTGCGCTCCTGACCAGTTCTTTTAACTAAAAACTTGGCATATCTTAAAACGGTGTTTAGTGTGTCCTTAAACATTTAAGTAACCTCCACAAAATGAGACCAAAAAGAAGTGACAGACCTAGAAACCTACAGCAAACAAGTACGTGTGTCCTCAAGAAATTTGAGGAAATCCAGCAAGACTTGACCTGAGAAAGTAGATTTATCCTTTGTATGCCAAGTTTTTAGATTTTTGTTTCAGGGATATCATTTCCAAAATACTGTTTTTGCACGTTTTTGATTAGTAGTATTCGCCTGCCACTAATCATTCATAGTCTTACTTCACACTAAATGATGACCCTACTACAATAAAAAATAAATCAGCCAGAATGTGGATGGTTGGTGAAGGGTCTTGGCAAGGTTTTTAAGTGCATTTTAAGAAGGTAGTGTACCTCCTATTACACATAACAGAATGCACAAAACTTTCATGGTGGTTTGCCATTGTGGTGGCAGCATATCAGGGGTAGCTAAGTGGCAGTGGTGACAGTGTACCCGTGATGTGGGGCCTGTGCACACTGTGGATGGTTGTCAAGAATTTGAAGCAGGACTGACTGCGTTGGCCTCATGTCTTGGATATAGCTGTAATTGTAACAAGCAACAACCAAGAGTAGACACTAGCATCATGCTAGTCTGGTGTGATCTTCTAAAGCAGGGGTCTCCAACCCTGGTCCTCGAAGACCACTATCCTGCATGTTTTACTTGTTTCCCTGCTCCAACACAACTGATTCAGTGGTTGAATTACCTCTTCATGTTCTGCAGAAGCCTGGTAATCACTCATTGATTCAAATCAGGTGTGTGGGAGCAGAGAAACAAGTAAAACATGCAGGATGGTGGCCCTTGAGGACCAGGATTGGAGACCACTGTCTGATGCATAGCTGCCTCCTGACACAGTCTAAGAGGTGTTGTGCCTAGATGGCTGTATAGAGCGTGGTGAAGCTGCAGGACAGTATATTTGAGACATAGAAAATAGCAAGTAAAAGTCATTTTTGGCGAGTACTAAAAGTGTAACAGTGTCACGATAGCCATTATACTTAAGGTTTTCCAATTTTTTATAATCCAGCCACATTCTAATAGCTTGTGCATGTCATGAAGAGTGTAAGAGTGTCATTATCTAATACAAAAGACAGGCCTAAGAGACACCGAAACAGTGAACATGTATTTATCTTTTCCACAAAATGCTTTCATATTCTGCCTTAGTTTGTGTTAAGTAATAAAGACATGGTTGGCTGCACCTTTTCGTCATAGCAAGAATGTCTTTAGTTCAAATTTCAACTGTGCCATAGAATCAGTTCTCTCTGTGGATGCACTGTTTTTCTCCAGATACTGCGTTTTCCTTTCACAGTCCAAAAATATACATTTTAGGTAAATTACTATCTTTAAATGGGCTCCTTCAAGTTAGTGTGAGACTCCATGTTTACATCATTGTTGGCTTCAGAATGGATTGGCAAACTGTCCACAATGTATCTTGCCTCTTACACTGACTGCTGGGATAAACTCAAGAAAATGTTGAATTTTCTTTTTGTTGTTGTTGTTGTGTAAATAAGCATGCATTAGTTCAAGTGGCAAAACACAAAGTTCAGTTTGGGGCCCCACTATTCATCTTCTTGGCCTGTGTAGCCCTGCAGCTCTGCAGAATGGAGTTGTGCCCTGATTATTTTTACTTGTACAATCCCTGCCCCTCTGCACACTGTCAGAGTAATGCATAGACATTATCTTCTGCAGATACCTCTCTGCATGTGAACTTGGCCGTAAGCAGAGTACAAAAGGATAACAGTTCAGACTCTGGCAATTGTACAGTGCTGAGAAGAAGTGGGGGATGAAAAGTAGAAGAGAAGAAGAGGGGATTGGGATATCTAAACACTTGATAAGGAAGCTAAAAAAAAAATCTTATAAGTTAATAACATCTCTCTTCCCTCAACTTTTGGGTTAGTATTCCATTGAAAATGTGGGCTATAGTACTGAATAGTAACATCTCGAGCATAAATTAAAGAGATTTAATTGTAGGGTTTTTCAACAACTTTTAGATATTGACAATAAATTCAAAGGGTAGCATCTCACTGTGACATTTCAGAAACAAGTTGGAGATACAAAGTTGCAAGAAAAACGGGCAGATTTTCAGTTGCAGTGTCACTGAATTCTGAGTGTTGTCAATCAGAGTTTTAAGTGGTCAGTTTTTGAAAATCACAATCTGTTTTCATGTGCATAACTTGCAAAGCTGCATTCTAGGTTGTGGAGATCATTCTTTGCCTATCTCACATCATACCTGCCTCAGCCAACTTTTTAATTAACTTGGCAGGTGTCAAAATACAGCGCTAGTGCTCTAAAATTACAAAAACTAAACTTTGAGGAGTTTGAAACACCTGTGACAATTTGTCAAACATTTTTTGAACATGTTCAAAATTTAAGCAACAAGACTGCAAGCCTCTTAGGCTTATACAAGGAAATTGAAAAACCCAGTGAACGTGTTGCAGCACAGATACTGACTTTAGAATGTAACACAAATCAACTGGACTTTTTTGGGGGACCAGACTGACAGAGACCCCAACAACCCTCAAGTGGGGAGTGAGACTGATCTGCATGCAAACTGAGCTTACAAAGTATCTCAGGGCCCATCCACATGAAACAGTATTTTGTCATTTTTCTTTTGGTATTTCAGTCTTGCATCCACATGGACACAGAATTTTAGAACCCCCCCATCAACAGGTAGTGTACAAGCTTTATGCTTCATGCTCCAACCCTTGATTCTTGTTTCTGCTATATTATGTGACAGCTTTACAGCATTGCATACACACCTGGCATAATTACTACAATGTTTTGGAACACTTTCCATGTGGATTAACACATTTCTAGAAACAAAGCCATATTTACGAGGATATCTTTAGAAATGACAACTAAAGCGTTTGGTTTGGAAAAACTGTTTGGGTGTGGACGAGGCCTCGTGCAGTTTAAAGCTTGCAGCCCAGCACATTTTGAAATGAAAAAACTTGCTGATTAAGAACAGAAACATATTCAACCCCCCACCCCCACCCAAAAAAAAAAAAAAATCCACTTGCTTTCTTTTAAACTCTTAAGATTTTCCATGTCCTGGATGACTGAGAATCTTTGTTAACATTCTGATGAGAAGTGCACTAAAGGCTTTCACAGTAATTCCTATCAAGCATCAATATTAGCCAATTTGAAAAATGAAGAGTTTTCCCAAGGCATAACAAACATTGGATTTATTAGGAACAATGCCAGACATTTAAAATTCTCCTGGAACTGTCATCCAGATGTAAGTACTAATCCGTCTCCTGTAATTGTCAACTTACCTGTTATATTACCTCAAAACAATAACCTTTTGAACAAAATTGCTGAAACATTGTCTATATACACTTTAATCAACTCCTGTTGGTTTATTGTATCTTTGATTGCTTTTAATGCACTGGTATTATAAACCAAGTATAGTATAAACAAAAAGCATTTGGTAACTGTGTCAAAGTAAGTGGTAATATTGTTTCAATTTAAAACATATTCAGTGTTACCGTACTGGATTGGTTTATTTTACTCCTTTTTTCAGTTTGAGTCAAAACTATACCACACAGGGACAGAAACACACATGTACCATCAGGGCTAATCATGATCCTCTGTGGTAACTGCTGCCTCAGGATAAGACCTCCACACTTCTCAGATGTTTTAGATAATTGAACAAATTATATATGCCTTTGTGTCATGTTCTTGGGTAATTGTGGCTCCAAGCATTAAGTACTTGCCCCTGTATCTGTTATTAATTTTGAAGGTTCTTTTTATTTCAATTCTGTTTTGTTGCGCAGACATCGTTTGTCAACAGGCAGACTGCAGGCCATGCTAGCTGCATCTCAGCCACAAAAGCACAGAGTAGAGAAATCATCAGTACCAGTGGCTTAGGAGAAAGTTTGTGTTACACATGCCTTGGTCAGAGAACTGACAAGGCACGGAAGTTAATATGTAAATGGTTGCTGAATGTATTCAATTTCTGTTTCATTTTATCTGGGTTACAACGCCGTGCCAGCCTGAGATATAAAATATAACACGTCAAAGGTCAACCAAAGTTTGGTCTGTGTCAATAAGCACAGAAAGAGGAACTAAAATCACAAACATCCATCTTAATATTTACCTCTCACCACATCCTGACTGACAATACCCAGAGCCAGATATTTTTTTTATCCTTTTAAAAGAATAGTTCACATTTCTGTGGAAAATATATAAATACTTAATATATCTGAAAGCTGTTTAAATGACCTCAGTTTGGAGAAATAGAATTAAAATACAACTGAACCGACAAGCTACTTGCGGCTATCTTAAAACGATTCAATTCTCTTTTATTTCATCATGTGAACACTATTTTACAAACCTTTACAAAGCTGAAAAGATTGCATTGCACAGTTATTTTGCTCTGTAGTTGTTTACAAGTGCTAATAGTGGAAGCAGCAGCCTGTCAGGAATATACTGTGTATATATATATATATATATACTGTTGTTGTTGTTCAAAAAATCATGTCATGCAGCATTTAAGGTAGTGTAAAGGTTTATAAAATCTAAATGATGTGAACTGCATTGAAATTTATGGTATTGGAGTTGTTTTAAGGTAGTAAAGCATTTTGACATTAACCCCACTTGAGTTATCCGTTAACACACAAATTTGAGCAGTATTAAACTGTATTTGTTCAAAGAGCTATCTCCAGCAGGTAAGATATTATCTAATCATAACCTTTGTACAGAACCTCACTTCAAAAAAAGACCCTATCCCTTTAACCTTAAAAAAAATGAGACGCAGTCCTCTTAGAGCAGTGGATGGCTTCACATGTTGTATAAAGAGGTATTCATAAAGAAAAAAGAATAAATAAAAAAATAAATAATAATAATAATAATAAACAACAACAATTTTCTCATTTTAAAGTATACTTTTTTTCACTAAGCCTTCACCTGTTCTTTAGAACTTAATGACATCGCAGAGGATTATAGACCTATCTGAAAAAAAATGAAAAGTAAAAAATCTGTACAAATTTAATTTATCCTACACTTTTGCTCAGCCCAAACTGATTGATTCTTACTTAAAGTATACTAAGAATCTTAAAAAATAAATGTTTTTTGTTTTGTTTCTTACATGCTTACTTTACAGAAAAAAACATATATACCTCACATATGGGAATCTCATGTGAAACCACATTAAATTAACATGACACATAAGAAACACGTTTTGCATCGTGAGTTGATTTGTTGCAAAATAAAGTGAACATAAACTTTGCGTATTTTCACTCGTTTAAACTGCTAATTTAATATGATAGACACACGTTGCTCATATTTCTAGTGTGCTTCTGGAACATTTTCAACATGTTCATTGTGATCACATGATTTTCCACATGTAATTACTTGAGGAAAAACAGCAATATAGCATGATTTTTCTGTAGGGGTTATAAAAATCTACCAACCACAGGCACATATTGCTGAGACACAAAAATAGGTTCCCGTAGAAACACTTCACACTGTATTAGACTTTAACACGGTACAAAATACTGAAGCATAAAACTGTAATGAGTGCCATTAAGAATGGACCGTGGATAAGAACGTTTATTGAACTTTAAAAATTCATACAGAATCAAAGGGGCACCTCGTAAGGACTACATTATTTAAAGTGTGCCAGTGGCTGAGTGGAAGTCCAATAAGTAGAGAACAAAATGTGATGTGTCCCCTAACCAGGACATCTACTGGAACGTTAAATAAAATGGTTATATTTGACTTGACTGCTAAGAAAGAAATTAAGTTTTTTTGGTTCATGTCATATATGTGAAAAAAATAAATGACCCCATTAAAGATTGTTGCCCGCTGTCAAAAGGCCAAAAGTTGGGTGAAAAAGTTTTTGACAGACATTGTGAATGTGTCTGTCTGTTAGCAAAATATCTCATAGACTTTTGTTGAGTCTTTCTGTCCATAATCATTAGATAGTCCTCTACAACTAATTAACTTTTTGAGCCAACCCATTTGAAGAAGGCTTCTACAGCAAACTCAACTTAAAAATAAAAATTGGCTATGATTCAGTCAAGTTTACAGATATTATATATTACACAGCTAAAATTTTGTAATTGTATCTGAGAGTCATTCACAACACACACTCTAAGCACTACTCATTGGACAAGCGCTTTGCTTAAAACTGCAGAATTACCTATAGGAGTAACTCTCAGACAGTCATTTTTGAAAATATATATCCACAACTTAACTTTGTGTGTCAATCCAATTCAAGATGTCTGCCACATCTAATTAATAGTAGCCAACACAAAAATGGCCATAAATCTTGTATTTACAGATATTGAGCAAAGATTTGATGCCGTAGTAGCTGAGAGCTGTTCACAACACTTACTCTAAGCATTGCATTGTGCATTATGCTGTTTTCAAGGTTTGATCGAAACATTTATAACTCTTTCATTTCTCAACCTCAGATTATCTCAGTCCAAAACTCTGGCATGAATGGCATCAAGTGATATGAATGCTTGGCCATTAATTATTTCTGAAAGCTGACACATTCACGCAGTCTCAGTGCACTCTACCTTACAGCAGGCTTGTTTGTTGGTGGCAAAAATTTCTTGTTCTGACATCCCCCAGATGAAGTTCGTTTAGAAGTTCGGCTCTTTGAAAGTTTGAACCCATGGAGAGTGGGGCCGACTCTGTTTGAGATTGAGTTTTGATGTAGCCTTTTAAAAATAAAAATCAAAGCTGTGCTGACATACGAGCAAACACCTATGAACAAGTCTTGGAGATTGAGCAAAGAAAACAACACACATTTTCTCAAGAGAAAAGGGGAAAACAGCAAAATACAACACTTTTCAATTTGCTTGTTCACTACTTCACCGGTTACAATCACACACCGCAGGTACTGATAACAGTAGCAACAGGAAAAGCTTTATAGCTGTGCAAATACTTCTTCCGCAGGCTAAGTGTTAGATTCTTCAGACCTTAAAGCTTGTAGATGCTGCATGTAAGAAGTCCATTGGGTGTTGCACAGAAGCTCTCAATCATCACTTTGGACCCACTCTGTGGATACCATTAGATGATGGATCCCAATTTTCAATTTCAAGCCTTGCTGTTTTTGTGGCATGTGTCCAGAGGGAAGTGTTTCTCACGCAAACAGCAGCTGCAAAGGCAATTTTTCTTCCACAATTCATGAAAAAGGACTCAAGGTGGCTCTTTATAGAGATTCCTTTACTACAAAATTGCAAAGGAAGTAAAATCAAATTTGCATTCTGCATTGTAGCTGCACACTAATGACAAAACAAAACACAATAAACTGAAAAAAGTCAGTTTAGGGATTTTCACAGTCGTTTCAATGAAAGGCAGGTGATATTGCAATTGGCTGCATCTGTGTGTCCATGTGTTTGCTTGTCTGTCCGCTAGCAAAATACGTCATAAACCAGTGAACAGATTTTAATGAAACTCAGAGAGGAATCATTGGCAACTGTCCTGATGCATGCTCAATAATTCAGGTAGAACAATCTAACAAGATTAAGTCAGGTCCTCTGGACAATTACTTCTTAGATGATACATTTAATCTTTTATCCAAAAGACTTCTTCAGTCTGAGAAACTGCAAGCAAACTCAGCACCTTTGCACAGTAAATCAACCAGTTGGTTGTGACACCCAAAACTAGTTGTTCACATGCAAAAGAGGACCATAAGCCTAACAACCAATCATTAGGACCCTGTTAGCCGCTTGCTATTGACAGAGGGCTATGTGATATTCACAATAACAGCATTGTAGGAGGGGGACAGTTGGACACGGAGGCCTCTGCCCCTGTTTAATGATGGTTGGGTTCTCTTCACAAAGATGGCTTCCTTTACTCCTCTCCCAAACCAATGTTCCTCTCTATCAAGGATGTGCACATCTTCATTTCTGACAGAGTGACCGCTGTCCTACAGATGGGAGTAAACTGCAGAGTCCTGGCCTCATGATGTTGCTCTTCTATGCTGGGCCATCCTTTTGGCTAGTGGCTGCTTTGTTTCCCCGATGTATAGATGATCACAGTCCTCCTGGAAATTACCAGCATACACAATGTTACTCTATTTGTGCTAGGGGACTGGATCTTTGGGATGAACCAGTCTATGCCATAGTGTATTTGGGGGTTTAAAAGCCACTGGGAAGTCATGTTTTGAAAATAAACGTCTCAGTTTCTCTGAAACTCCCACAACATACGGAATGACCCCTGGTCTGGCTCTGGGTTTGAGATCCTCCTTTTCACCTGGTCGCTGGATGGAGTCCTGTTTGGGTTTCTTATCTGCTTTCAGGAAGGCCCAGTTAGGATATCCACATTGCTCCAGGGCCTGTTTTGTGTGGGATTTCTCCTTCTCCCTGGCTCCTGAGTTAGTGGGAATGCTGTCTGCTCTGTGGTACAGAGGTCTCAGTCTCAGATGAAGGACATTTCGAAACTAATGTTTACCGCAAACCCACCCACACAAACCAGTACTTGCAGTTTTACTCCCATCACCCTGAGGAAAACAAGCTAGGAGTCATTAGAACTCCATGTGCCTCTATGAATTGCAAATGGCCATCAGGGCCCTAACAATCGGTCGTTAGGATGATGGTCTCTTTTGTATGTGAACAACTAGATTTAGGTGCCACGCCCAATTGGTTGATTCACTGTTCAAAGGTGCTGCTTATAAGACTGAGTTTGCTTGCAGTTCCTCAGACTGAAGAAGTCTTTTGGATAAAGACACAACATATCATATAAGAAGTAATCGTCCAGACGACCTGACTCAACTTTGTTAGAATCATTGGCCTAAATTAATCAACTTTTGTAGTCGACCCCATTTAGGGCTAATCAAATTAGCAAACACAAAAATAAATATAACTTTTATAGTTAGAGTAATGTAAGGTTTTACACATATTCAGGTAAAATTTGGTGTGGTAGTAGATGAAAAGTCATCCTCAACACATACTCTGAGTGCTTACAGATGTCTTAAGTTCTTTGTTTAAAACTTTGGGATTCAAGTGTACAGGGGTTTCATTTATAAATGCTTCTTTAGCATAGCCTCACTGATTTATAAGAAACAAACCAGTATGCACAGAAGCTTGAATTATGTGATAAATAATGAGTTTTTTTAATCTGCACATGCTCACTGGATGCAAATCTCTCTCTTCCCCTCTTTCCATTTTTGTGAAGACAAACTGAGTGATCCATGAGTAAAATCACAGGAGGCTTTAGGGCTGATTGTGCTATTCAATAGAGGCGTTATTACAATCAGTCCATGGCTGGCAATGCAGACAAATTACTGATGAGAAGTCTCCAAGAGAAGGAGAGAACGGCAGAAAAGAAACCCAAGGAGATGCTATCAAACTCCATTGCAAATTCCGCCAACGCCATTGAGAACTTTTAATTTGTTCAAACTGTCATGGCTGACTTCATTTCCAGACCTTTAGTTGCCATCAGAGGAAGTGAAATGCATTTTCATTTCTTGTGATAGTCCATACATAAATGTGCGAAGGTGATTTATTTTTTTTCCCCTGTATCAGCTAGCTACTCAATGGTGTATCATAGCAGTTAGTTTAGCTTATGCCTTTAGAGCTGGACTATGTGTGTGTGTTTTAACAGCACAGGGAAGAAGTGATGGGAGAAATTGGGCTGTCTGGCAGTATTATAGCAGCTATCAAACCCTGCTGCTGCAGCAGTGCTCATAATCAGAGCAGGGGAGGCAAATTGACTGCTGAATAGATTGTGGAAATGCCTTGTCAAAACTGAATAGAATCCTAGCTGGAGTCTTGTGACACTGCATTTTTTGTCCATGTGGAAATGATTCCCTCGTAATGGGGTGGCTGACCTTTGACACCGTGGGGATGTGTCATTCATTTTCCCTAATGTCCTCAACCTTAGTCAGAATGTGTGCTCATAAACAGAGAAAGTGGTTAGATGAAAGGGAGATGGGATGAATGTGTTACCTCATTTGACTTCAAAAACTGGTGGTGGTGATGATGTGTGTGTGTGTGTGTGCGTGTAGGGGGTGGGGGGTGGGTCCTGCTAATAGTACAAATTTGTTTTATCAATTGAAACATGCATTTCAGTGAAAACAGTAAACAAGTCTGCCTCTTTTAATTAAATCCCCTACTTATAAGCCATGTAAGAAAGCTGCATATGTTCATGCTAATGAACGCAATATATAGCTAAAGGAAAGGCTAATAAAACATGACATTGGCTAAAATAGGCTAAATGAGTTTAGAGCTTGGACCACTGCTCCCTGCGCTAACCTGGGTAAATTTTAATCAAAGCACATGTTACTTTTCTGAGTTTCTTCCACATCATGTCAGAAGTTTTTACACTCCAACATGTTAGTTGAGTGGACAGAATTTGCTCCATTGAGCATCATCGCCTGGCCTCAAAACACCTGACTAAGCCAGTTAAATGACCTGTCTTTTGATATTGAATTTGGCAGGTGAAAAAAGCAAAAGAGAGAAAAAGTTCAACTTGGAATGATTCTGAAAGACCCTAATTTCCCTTGATGACAGTTTTGGTTTTCTGTCTTGGTGGGCAGCACTGTTTAGACAAGGGAGACTACCTGCCACAACACATTGGGGTAATAATGCGTTGGCACTGCACCAATTCAAAGTAGATCTGACAGCAAGGGCAAAGAGAGCTATTACTGCTTGTCAGTAGGATTTATGAGATGTTTAGGAAAATGTGATAGGTGCTTATCACTGCAAAATTATGTCTGTCAATGAAAACATGGCAGAAAGTCAACATTATTTTTCCACAGGTAATACATACAATATATAAACTGTAAAGTAAATTTTATTTGCAATTCAGTATTGCTAGGATGAGTCACATGCCTTTGTCAACAATGCTAATACTCGAAGACCCCTTACTTTATAAATCTTTGTATCATGTCTATAAAATGTTTTGTTTTGTTTTGTTTTTTTTGTGGCATATTTCAAGCAAATGTAGTCATTAACACTACAGTTGAGGATTTCTTTTGTTTTAATTTACACAGCACCATCTCAAAATGGAATAGTTAGGGAAACGTAAAGTTCTAGGTGGAACATTAGAAGAACCCACTGGATGCTCTGTTAGCAACAAACAAAATAAGAATATGTAAGGTAGCATCTCACTGAGCTGTGAGTGTTGCAGACTAGTTTGCAAACACCATTTACAAGAAAGTCTCGAAAATATCGCAAAACATTAAAATGGGTTCTCCATGTCCTCTTGTGAGCTGCAGATTCTTGCAGTCCTGTCACCTAAATTTTGCATGTTCAAAAAATTTGAAAAGTATTTAAATTCAGGCACCACTGCAATAGACTAACTACTCATAGTTAATCCATAGAACTTCACATCCAAAAATGCAAACCTTCCTTGTAAAACAACTAAGTCAGTTTCTTTAAATCCTATAAAATGTTGAAGTCTCTGCAATAGAATGTTGGGACATGAAGAAATATGGGGGAGGGGTGAGATGTCAGTCCCACTAGTACTTGACATTGGAGTATAAGAGCCCTAAAGTTGTAGACTGTCAGTTTTATGTTCAAGTATATTTTCTATATCGTTGGTGATCACTGTGTCTAGTTCAACTTTTCATCATATGCAATGGACTTGACTGCAGCTGTCTGTTACTATTGGCAATAAGCTGTTCTTCACTTGAAGAGGGTCACCATCTCTCCTTGATCATAAAACATTTGAACAACCATTCTTTTTTCTGTTCTTCAGAGAATCTTCTCTGACTAACTGGAATCGTTGAGTTTTCTCAAAAGACCTACTTGAATCAGTAAAATAAATTGGATCATACTTTCTGAGTGCTTTTTTTCTGTGTCAGTGAATATTTAAAATAGGGTTTCAAGTACAGTACATCAAATATAAAACTAATTTCAGTCTTTTAATTAAGAAAAAAAAATACTTGGTTTATTCAATACTTAACAACATAGCAACATAAAGACTAGTGATGGATATGTGCTGCATAAGAGTTTTGATCTGCAAGAATGTATGTTGAGTGTTTTACTTGTTGTTCATATTGCATTGTTATTTGTTTGTTTATTTTTATTAGATTCTCTGCTAGTTGAAGAACAAATTGTCCCACAGCAGTAATACTTTACTTTACCTCCACTTACCTCTCACATTGGTATTGAGGAAGTAAAATTACTTGAATTCTTTTATGCATAATTAACACATTGCTAATTTTCTAGGAAATTTGAGAAATCTGTTTTGTTATGGTTCAAATTTTGTTGATAGAATGTTGAAATATAAAATTCAGCAAAATAAAATTTGAATGAGATGCAATGGGCCATGGGAATACCAGCCTAATATATCCTGATGGCTGAGTTGAACGAACTCCTCTTGTCAGGGGATACAACCCAATTTTAGATCTCATTTTCACTTGATAGACTGCATGTCATTTTGTAAGTCTGGTATTTCCCGGTGAGCAAAAAAATATATACCCTTTTTCACCATGGGTTGACAATAAAGTCATTCTGTTCTCAAGCTTTTTGGTAAAAAAAAATACAACAAAAAACAGCCTTTATGTTTCTGCCATTACAAACCTCATTTTCCCTCCTCACTACTCTACTTCAATTTCAGTCTATATTTCAACCTCATCAGATCATTTCCGCAGTTATTTCAGCAGATATGAAGACATTATGACACAGGTCGAGGTGGCAGCAAATATACAACCTCCCTGGATGTTGTGTAATCTCGATGCTGCTTTCTGCCCTAAATGTTTATGTCCGTGCTTCAGTGCTTCTTCACCCCCTTAATCACTGGTCCTTCGTGAAACCACTGATTCTCATTACTGGCTCCTCAGTGCTACTGACAGACACATGCTGGGGACAACGAATGACAAGCCCCCCAAAAATCTCATTACCACCAAGTCACATATCTGAGTAAATGACACAGAATATTCAGTCTTACACCATCTTCATTACATACCCTGCTGTGTAACAGAGAAGAGGAACTGTTTGAAGACAAATGATCTTTCCATTCCACTTTTAGTCATGAGACTTATTATCAAAGTTCACAGTACCTTTACCTCCTGTGAATGAAAGACTGGCGCTCAACTGCTAAGATCCATTTAGTAATTTGAAGAAGGTATAAAAACTATTTTAGATACTCTTTTACTTTGCAATATATTTTAACCAAGTTATTTATCTAAATCAAGAAATTTTATTTTAAGACATACAATCAGACATATTGACATATTTGTGCGCTCAAAATCAATTACAAGCAATTTCTTTTTCAGTGGATCATTTCCCTCCATTCACCCTACCCCAGCATCTTCCTCTGTCACGCCAACACTCTGCTTATCTTCCTTCACCACATCCATAAACCTTCTTTGTGGTCTTACTCTTTTCCTCTTCCTTGGCACCTCCATTTTCAACATCCTCTGACCAATATATGAACCATCTCTCCTCTTTTCAAACCATCTCAGCATTGTCTCTTTAACTTTGTCTCCAAACTGCTCAACCTGAGCTGTTCCTCTGATGTATACTCATTTTTAATCTTGTCCATGTTAGTCAATCACCACCCACAAAAAAAATCAAAAACCTGACATTAACAACTGCTATATATATGCAGCTCCTCCAGTCTTTTTGTTAGTGCCACTGCAACCATCTCCAAACCATGCATTATAGCATGTCTCACTACCATCTCGTAAGCCTTCACTTCCCCCATTGCAGCTATCCTTCTGTCACTAATCACCTCTGACACTTATTACCATCCACTCCACCTTGACTGCAGTCTGTCCTTTACCTCTCTTGTCCACCGCTTTGCACTGCTTGAGATGGTTGACCCCATGTGTAACTCATCCATGTTTAATACCTCTACTGCTTGGAGCTTCACCTTTACATCTAACCTCCAGTTCTCTTCTCTCCTGAGCATACCTCTGCCTCTCCAGATTCTCTTCCACCTGCTCCCTTCTTTCACTACAAATCAAAATACTGTTTAAGTGTAAAACTCATACGTTTTTCTTGTGAAAACCTGTGTTGTTGGTCCTTGTAAGTCAGGATAAATACAAGGACCACATTCATCATTAGCTGCTGTTCAACATGAGTCCGAGTGCATTTGCTATGTGTACAAGCTTTTATATATTTTGACACGATGCAAATCGTAAACATTCCAATCATTTTTTTTTTAAATCTGTTTCCTTTTTACTGTTTTTATCTATCTATTGTACAGCACTTTGGCTACCCCTGTGGTTCTTAAAATGTGCTATATAAATAAAGTTGATTCATTGATTGATAAAGTTAAGGATCTTTATGCTGAAATACAAAATTATTAAGCTATAAAAAGTGAACATAATTTGTAATATCTGTCAATAAAGCAAACATAACATAAATGAAAACCAAAAACTGTCATTATCACATGACTTCAAGCTTTTTTGCCCATTTGTTTTTGTGCAGAACCAAACCATGCAGAGTAAAATATCCATGAGACAAAAATTGTGCCTTCATCACAGCTTAAATTAGATGTTATTTTTATGCAGATGCAGAAGCTACTAATTACTATACATGCTCATTAGTCAACCAATTTTCCTGTATTCCAAGTGGTCTCACTCACAAAGTGACCAGGTGTGTTACTTTTTTTTATAAAGCATTCCTCAGTAAAAATTAAAATAAATAAATTTAAAAAATGCTAATCAGCTTGCTAATCACATCCATTTAAAATAAACGTCCCTTAATTAATCTTGAGTGGTTCTGATCAAAACGATTTGTGGGTGGGTTTTGCAATTTGCAGACTGTTTTGGTACACAGTGTTGTGGTAGAGCAAGGCAACGGCAGCAATGTTGGGATGATGTGAAGCTGTTTGAAAAGATGAAACTGAGAAAGAAGAACAACAAATAATATGCTAGTCATCAAGGAGATTTAATCAGGCCTCTGTGCTACCCACTGAGACTGAGAATTAGTAATCTCTCTTCATTGTAAAGACGAACTGACAGCGTCATTAAATTATTCGAAGGTTTAATGGACAGTTTTCAAAACATTTTTGTGGCTACAGCTGTCCCCATATCTCCTATAGCCTGCGCCGCAAATTAAATAATTCAGCTGAACATACAGTACATGCTTGTACAAGAATGAACAGAATCAAAACCCGTAGACCCTTGTATACACCAAACTGGGGTTTTATTTTAAAGAGCAAGTTCAGAATTTTTGAAGTTGGGCTCTGTGAAAAGGTTTTAAAACACATATGTGTTATACCTGTCATAGATCTCTCTCTCTCTCTCTTTCTTAGTCTTACAGTAAATGTTGCATAGTAACAGTTTTTTTTTCTTTTCTTAAATGTTGCATAAAAAGAAAACAACAAACTATTTAGTTCTATTCAAAATAATCATACTTTCTTGTTTAGGACTTTACAAACCTATTTCATTTTATTCTACATTTGTGAAAAAAATGAATAAAAACGTTTCTTAGTCAGAGATAAATAAGAATTTAGTTGCATTCAAAAGTCCTAAAAAACTTAACATAAAAAACTAATCAAAACACACAAACAAAAAAAAAAAATTGAGTTGTTGGGTATTTCCTACTTAAATGTCCTCATGTTATCCTGAATGTGCTTAAGATACTGTACTAAGTGTTTAATTTTTTTTATTGAAAAACTTGCTGTTTGTTAGTCCTGTATCATTTTATGATTCCCTAAAATCTAGGTAAGGGTACTTTTAGCAATTTTTCATTTCAAATTTTGCAATTTCTGCAGAGAATGCCACTAATATTACAAGTACATTGGGCTGGCTTTGTCAACTACATTTTTTAACAGACATACCAATAACTGGAAATGCATTGTGTACACAGCTTCCAGTCGTTTCAGCACTAAATATGGCTTAGGTTTTCACTAATGTATTTAAACAGCGGTGGTCAGTGTTACTGTTGAGGGAAGAGTTTGATAGTGGAATTTCACTCTAAATCCACAAGAAAGATAACATTGTTCAACACATTTGAGGCAAACTGCTGAAAAAGCATAAAGCAGGTTTAAATAGACATTGGAATTGACTAATGTCAGTTTAACTGTAAATATTCCTCATGTTCATGTTATGTTTGGTCAAAGAGGCAGAGAGCCACTTCAGGGAAGGTGAAGAGCCACATTTGTCTCCCGAGCTGCAGTTTGCAGACCCCTGACCTACTATTATACTGCCAATTGTTCTTTAAACAGGACCTGTCCTTTAAAAAGTTAACAAGTTGAATCCCTTGCATACAATTCTTGCAGATGTTGAAGAAACTTAGAAAAAAAAACATTTCTGTGGAACATTTTCTATTAAAAAAATATAACAACAACATCAAAAGACTTCTTTGATGCTGTGCTTCAATGCAGACATCCTTATCTACTTGCATTTCCCTGATTTTTCCTCTTTCACTGTCTTTGGGACATTTTTGATTTACAGATTATTTGGCTGAAGGATCTGTAAGCACCAGTCAGAAACAGTGAGATAGTGTAAAGACCATAAAAGTCTGACGATCATTTCAAATTGCTTTCCTGCACACATTTTTACTTTCATGTAAAGTTTGCTGATGTTGCACCTTTGTGCTGGTTTAAGGAAAAATAGGAACATTTTTATTTTTGCTTTGACCAAAAAAAAGAGTTTATATCACAAATTTATTGTCTTGTAGCTGACAGCTGTCTATCATTCACTAACATAGAAACTGCTGTTACTCTGAGACCAAGGTTTAAAATGCTGCCCCCCCCTCAAACACACACACACATTATATATATATGTAACAATGAACCCTAATAAATGTGTCTATTGTAAATATCGATGTTGTAACACAGACCTAACGTAAAATATGACCTACGCTAAACATTAGAAAACAGATGTCAATTAGTACTTTAGCTCTTACAGCTAAATCTCATCTTATAAAACAAAATGCATATTATTGTTTTACTCAGAGGAAATATTACTAATCATTTTACAACATTGAACCACACTGCTTGTGTGTATTCTAAATTAGCAAAGTTATTCTAATTGTAATTGTTTAAATCAAGGACAACTTAACTTTTTAACTTCAACATTTAGAAAAACATATTGATTTCTGAGTTATAGCACTCATTGTTTTTATTCACTTAATTGAAATCTAGCTGGCAGTAAGGACACACAATTGTACAAGTAAGAGGTCATAACTTAATATGTCAATAAAGTAAACATAAAACAGTGTTTGAATAAGTTTTTGCAAAGATTAGTTACATTTTTTTGTAGCTAATGTATTTTTAAATAAGTGATGCATACTTAAGGGTGTTAAGAGGTAAAATCCTGCATTTTAATGTTATAATATAAATTGCTTGGCACAAGTAAGTGCTATGAAACATGTAGACTTAACATGACAAAGAATACCAAATGTAAAATGAGAATAACTATATCCTCTATGCTGATGGTGATTCAGAATGCTAAGTCTTCCTAAGAGAGTGTTGTTGGGAGTCAGATGGTGCTGAGGGTAAGATGCATCAAAGGGACAACAGAGACATATATTTACCAATGCTCCAAATGATCATGAAGGCCAATTGTTGGTGTATAAGGCACTCTTTTACTCTTTGAATCTTTTTCAACATGTTCCATCCATTAAGTTTTCTATGTGCTCTCATAAGGCCAACATCAGTTGTAATACATGGTCAGAGCAATGATTGTTTGAACTGCATCTTTATTCATTGTAGTGCAGAGCATGAAACACAGAATGAACGAGTTGACCTCGCTTTGAATGGTGCTACATTTGCATCTGAAAGGGAGCTTTATACAATTCAAGTGAAAAGAAGAAGAGCATAAGAGCGCACTCGATTCACTTTCTCCACCCACTATCCCTCCTTGAGGCATCTGATCTCTAGTGCTCTTTTTTATTTTGTCATGTACTTGTTTAGTTTATTACTTAAGCATATACATATAAAGACACTTTCAGGAACACTCATAACACACTTGTCAAGCACATTCCCTTTATTTGACTTCTGATGTACAAGAGTACACAGAGGCACACAGAAAATGATATTGTGCTTCATCTCCAGCTACACTCTAGCACCTGCTAGCAAGTATCTAAAAAATTGACAAGCCATGCTGTGTAGTGACTTTATAGTACTACTGACACTTTTGGGCAAATAAGTAAAATGGCCAAAGATAGAGTGGGTGAGCACAATCTTTCCAAAATAGTAAAAAAAATCTATGCTAACTTTGTGCAACACCTAATTCATACAGTCACTGACTGACTCACCAGAAAAAAAAAAAAAAATGAATAAGCACCTAGATGAAGTGTTGGAGACAAAATGAAACTGCAAATGTTGAAAGGTCATGTGACTATATGACCACACTTCTGCTTTGAAATTGGGGGGCAGAAGTTTGTTGTCTTGATGAAAGACTTTACCAGGGTGCATCAGCCCATGCATCCAAATGTGTCACCATTTCAAACACTTTTGCGTTCTCTTTTCTGATGTTAATGGCAGCCTAAGCATGGGGCAATGCACCTATAGTATTATTGGTAGATCTAATGCATCTGCAAGGTATCCTTTGTGTCTGGTGATCATCACTTACTGTTTTGACTGACTGTCAAACACTATCTAACAATATCCCTCCGTTCATCATTTCACAACGTATACCCTCGGGTGCCCATTATAGATGTGCCAGCTCCTTGGGGATTGAAACATTTACATACCCATTGGTTGTTTGCATATAAACCCAGTTATGTTTAAATGAGACCATTCTTTCTTGGTGAATAACTTTTCTTTTTTTAATCAGTAAGTGTACTTACACACATGATATTAGTGCTCTCCATCAACAAAAATTAGACATACATATACAGTTTGCATTTCACTGTCATTAATCTAGTCATTTGTGAGCAAGGTGTACTGCTCAACCCTCCTTTATCTGAGTTCATATTGAAAATATGCTCTCGGTACCTCCATCCTTTTATCAATGCCACTGACCCTCTGTGTGAATTATTTAACTTCTACATTTTTCTTAGACTCATATTCTCACAATCCAATTACATTATTTTATTCACACGGGGCTTACTGGAAATTGATCATATCTTGATTTGAAACTTAAAAAAATGTCAAATGCCCACGAATTTCGATTACTTAAAATTTATAACACCACATCAGCAGCTTCTGCAACTCGTTTAAGCTCAGCTCTCATTACTCAAGAGTCATCAAATCACCTGACACGCTCATGCGGCAGTCTGTTGTTGTTATTCATAAAATATGTAACTATGAATTTCGGGGCGTTAAGTGAGTGACAGTTTAATTTTCACCATATGCATTACGGGCCCCTCTTTGCCCTGAAATGTTAACCGGAGCACCATCACCTGTGCGGACGTTGGTACCGGTGACATTTTCATTTATGACAGTATATATCAGCACCGCAGGGCTAGAGTTCAGATACTAAAATTCACATTTTCCACTTACTTGTATATTGATCTGACCCCGTTTTTCTGAAGCTTAGAGCATTTAAGTCCAGTAATTTTTGCTGTCATAACCTACAACACCACAAGGTTGCAATTATCAAGAATCAAGATTGTTTTCTTATGTTTGTGTAATAACGCACCTTGCAATTTTCTCATTGTTCTACAACTCGATTGCCTGCGAGGTTAAACAACAGTTGGTTTTTGAGCTGATGGGACAGAAAATGACACCATGGGATATATTACAGCTTGAGGTGATGCCAGCTTTCAGATTTTGAAATGAATATCCCAACCTTGTTTTTTGATTGGACCTGAGGGATGCTGAAGAAGGACTGGAGATGGAAGACGGCGAGGAAAAACAAACAGGTGGCTGAATCTCTCGCTACCATCTCTGCATCAATCTTCCAGTGTCTTGCCCTAATTAGGCTGTATTTATTCACCACACCTGCTAAAATACTGCTGTTGTTCTTCTCAGATCAACTTGTTTGTGCAAGCAATCATTTTATCAAGGAGATACTCAAGGTTTCGATTATTCCTGCAGTTATAAAATGAAAGATGCCTGATTAGCTCAGAATATATATACTTTTGCCATAAGTTTTAGAAATTCTGCAGAATGCAATGTAGATTGAATGTTTCCATCCACGACTTCTATGCTGTTAAGAAGGTTTGGTTTATTGAGACAAGTGGTAGGTGGTCCTCATTTTCCAGCTGGAAGTGTTGAAGCAGTGGGCACACTGAGAAGCAATAATTAAAAGAACACCACTCAAAACGCAAATGAAGTACAACAAACCTCGAATGAATTAACATGAGAGGAAGCCTGATAATAAATGGATTTCTTTATGTAATTTATTTTCACAACGTGTTTCAATTGCATTTAGTCACATTTTCATTTCAGATATACATAGCAAGATAATATTAATATTATTTACACATTTTTCTAAAGTTACTGACATGAATTCCATTTCATTTTTTTCAAAGTGGCAGGTGATATTTAGGTTCTTCGATCAATATGGTAATTATACAGGCTATTTTTATTGTCTGCCATCATGATTGGTGGAAAATCCTGTAATCATGCATGAGTTTATTTGTTTGTTTGTCTATCTCATGAATTTTAACGAACTTCTCAGAAAGCATCACTGGATCTACAACTGCTTTTTTGTTTGGCATCAACGTAATTCAAGATGGCTGCTACAGCAAAATTGATTTTATTAGGAATAAAACAGCTATAACTGCTTTGTGTTCCTAAATGTGCTGATTAGAATGAACATGAATGGGGTCATTTTAACTGTTTCTACTTGCAGAGGAAAAGGATGAATATAAGTCTTTTTATTTAGTTTAGTTTTTCTTTAGTTTAGTATCTGAGCTGAATTTAAAAACTACTTGAATAGAACAATTTGTCCAAGTTAAATACTTCTGGCCTGTTTATTCAGGACAAAAATAAATCACACATTGTCTACAGTACAGTCTAAAATCATCACTTTAAACCAACGTATCTTTTTTTTTTTTTTTTCCAACAAGATAAATGGAGTTGGTGAAAGTCACACAGTGATTCTCTAGTGTGACTTTGGGTAATTGTCCCCATTTGTCATGTAATTAGAAGTTTGAAGAAGTTGTTATTTGTGAATGCATGACTGTGTCTTTGACTGTTGATGGCAATATACGATGCATAGCCCTTCCACCTTTTCTACAAACAGTTCCACAGGGACACGGACTCATATACACACAAACAGAATAGATATAGGGAAAGACATAATGGCTGCAGAATGTGTTTTTATCTCAGCGGGCATGCATTATACATCATGCTGTCAGTGTCGAAACAGACTAAACTGTCCAACTCGGTTTGTCAGTTGAAAGCTGTTTGCTGAGTATCTCTGAAGGAGTTGTCATTGAGCAATGTTAAATGTGGCACATTATATGGATTTCTTTTAGTTTTTGTCTTGTAGTAAAAGTTCAACACTTTAAATGTTTTATTTGAGATAAGAACTACTTTAGATGTTTTGGTCTAATTTCTTCAACAATATTTTAACTACTGAGGCTTTCTAGGATTCCTTTTTGGATGACGTTTAACTCATAAATCCATGTTTTCCTAACCAGAATGTTTATTGTATCAAAACTACAGAAGACAAAAATAAAGCTTCAACCAAGTATACACACATTATTACCAAACTGGAATTACTTTTAAACTCACTGTTTTGTTTGTTTTTTAGTCACAAAATATGCTTTCGTCCTTTATGATGTTCCATTAGATAATATTACATTACTTACACTTATGACATTCATAAAGAACCATCTGCATTTTCTGCGATGGTTCACTGGTTCTACCTTAAACGTCTTAGCCTTCTTTTGTTTGTCTTGTCTTTTGTTTTCTCTACACACCTGGTACTAATTTGTTAATTAGTACAGACGTTTTGTCTCACATTCATTGCTTCCTCAATTGATACACAGTCCAGTTTCCTTTTTCGGTGCCAGATCCTTGTAGTTATTCTCCTAACTGCCTAGCTGTACACTTAAATTAGTTGATAGTGTGTTGAGACTTGTTTTCCATGCTTCTGCTGCATCCTTGTTTTTGTTTTTTATTAATAAACACTACTCTGATCCCTGCTACCTGTCTGCCTTCAGCCTCTTGGCCAGCATCTGGGTCCTTCATCTACTTCTTTTTCTGACTATGACAGATGGATCTGGCCAGACATGCACATAGCAAAATTGGAGGGACATAAAAAATGTTTCTAGGCAGTGTACTTTAAGACAGTCTTTTGATGACTTGAGTTTGAGAGAGACTAGGGCCAGCTTTAATTTTATTGAAGTTAATAGAAGCTAGGCCTTGGTAAGCACAGCCAGCCCCTACCCGGGACTTCTTGCGAAGTTAAGCTCCTGTGTCGAAGAAGATCCCACCGGATGGCCTTGTCAGCTCATGTTCCAGTCTCCAAGGAGTGTGGGAGGACCTGGCTCCACCAGGAACTGTCTCCAAGGATGTCCTATCAGATCCTTCTCTTACTGTTTAGTACTGCTGAACATCTTTTCACTAGTGTCAGTGCCTGAGAGAAGGGGTCCAGTAAGATGCAACACATGCTGCCCCAGACCAAGTTTCTGTTTGGTAGGCCCCTAGGCCAGTCCTCCTGAGTGCATGCCCCTTTTCTTGTTTTTGTTTGCTTGAGCTCCCCATGGCACATCTCTTTTGTAGGCAAAACATATAAAAAATAAATAAATAAAAAACTTGACATACAGAACTCATGTCATCTGAATTGACACACTCTTCCAAGAGCACATAGCTGTAATGCTCAATCTTTAAATGTCTGCAATTGTATTTTGTTACCTTAAATTAGCAGACACAGATCTAAATTAAGTATGCGTTTGGGAACATAGTAAACTTTCACTTGGAGACCAGGACCTTGACATTCGTAACAATTTAAAAAATGCAGTTAAAATTTGCAATGCATTTAGACAAACATCCATTTATTATTTGTAGATAGATAGATAGATAGATAGATAGATAGATAGATAGATAGATAGATAGATAGATAGATAGATAGATAGATAGATAGATAGATAGATAGATAGATAGATAGATAGATAGATAGATAGATAGATAGATAGATAGATAGAAACTTTTAGCATAAGATTGTTAAAAAATAGCATCGTAGATAAATATATTTTTATTATTTTTACATAGAAACAAACAACTGCATTAAAAAACAAAATTTGTAACCTCTTCTTTAGTTCTTGGCCTTTCCCTCTCTACCATGCTGTCTTACATGACAGATGGAGAAAAGATAAAGGTTAGAGCAGCCTTTACTGTGGTGTAATGGCTTTGAAACATTTAAGATACTCCCTGGACAGAACAGCAGGGAGACAGCGTCCTTTAGTTGGAGCTTTTCAGTCTTCACACTACATGTCAATGTCAACACATCTCAGTGACAGAAATCAGAAAACACCACGCTGTACCTTCTCATCATGTGCACAAAGCGGTAAGTGGAAAGGCTGTGTCCTCTCCATTTCTTAGCTCTCGTAAGTGGGGAATTAACTTGTTTATCATGGCCTGTTGTGCATTTGATTTATATTGATGGCTTGTTTTGCTTTTATGCAAAACACACCTGTCAAATCATGTATGCTTTAATAACTGGATTGTCAAGGATGTATAAATTTCAACAAGCCAAAAGTCTGTTTCCTCTCATGAAAAACAAGTAGCGCTACATTTCAAAATCACTCATCCTGAGCAGTAATTACATTCAGTACAGGTGTGTCTTTTTCTGTAAGAAAAAAAGGCTGCAAAAACTTTACTGACTGCTATAGGGAAGTAGTATTATAACACAGTTCTGTCCACAGGAGACTACTGTAAAAACTGTCCATTGTCTTCTAAATGTTTACATCTCTTTTAAGTTGTCTTAATCACTAGAACTTTTTGTGACCTCTGTCTTTTTGCTACATAAGTACTGCTGAACTGTTTAAGTTGAAAAGAAGGGAAAGAAATAATAATACCAGAATGTGACTGGAATGAAGACACGTTCTTCTGTCAAGTTTATTTACATAAATCCCAAGTGGGATTGCAGATGTGGCATATAAATCTTCAAGGCCCCGATTTTGTGCGTATGGAATGGTTTTAAATGAGGCCCCAGGAGATCACTGGAAAAAATGTTCTTCAAAATCCCAGCGTAGACAAGAACATTTATATCTCCTGCTTTAAACCAGCACAAAACATGTTTGGCTGCAAGAGCAAGGTTTGAAAGCTTTGGTTTAATGCTACGTAGGTTGTAAAATGTGGTATGAGAGTCTGTGTCAAAGTATTAATGACCTTGCACTTTTAGAAGAAGTGTGAGTAATGACAATATAGTAGAAACAGTCGTAGTTTTGTCTAGAGCACTTTTTAGGGTATATGCACTAATGCCTTTTAGCCACAGATTTGTGCATACACTACGTTCTCTCTGTTCTTTTTTTTTTAAAACTACATTTTTAATGCTCGTTGCGCACACGGCCCCTCAAAATTAGAATGAGGCGTGAAGTGATGTAATCAAGTTTTTCAATTACATTGATTAATATGCTTTGGAGAGTTCCCAGAGAGCTTTGAGAGATCTATGAGGCAGGATTTGGAAAGAAAGTGATGATTAGTTTTTACTCTGTATGTGTGTGTGTGTGTGAGAGAGAGAAAGGGAGAGGAAGATGGAGAAAACTTGAGCAGTAATTTGGCTTGATGGTATGGGTTAATGCTTCAAGCTTATTGTTTACATGCCAACAACAGTACTCAGACCATGTAAGATTGATAAAGGAGAAACTTGAGAACTGAGTGACACGTTTTAAGTCTCCAAGTAGAAAATAAATAAAATATAAAATAAAAAGGTTTTATGTATTTCTTTTAGTGAAACACTTCCAAAAACATTCTAGTTGCGTATGTCTTTGATTTAAAATGTTAATGAGTTTTTGAGTTTTTGTGTCAAAATCCTGAAGTGTAGTGATTGTGTAGGCGGTGTTACCTCCTTGGTTGGTGACGTAGTTGGTGCTGTGGCAGACCGCTGTAGGACACTGAGGAGGTTACTGTCGCAGTGTTTATCAGTGAAAATGGAAGCAGCAGAAATGGTAAACAAAAGTACCAATTTGGCCTTTTGGTCTGGAGTAGTGCCGCCGGGAAACTTGAGCCCCACATTTCACAAGGGAAACCCCCCAAGCTTTAAGCTATCATTCATTCTTCAAAGAAGTTTTCCATCCAGGCAGTGACAGGCTACGGTCCAAATAGCAACAGGTGGTGGTTCTTCTATTGGAGGTTTGTGTTTCTGGTGGTCCTCTTCAGAACGTTAACTGCACAGTCAGTCACTAAACTTTGGGTTGTAATTTTCATGTGGGAGCTTAACTAGCCACATCCATCAAACTTTCTTATTCTTTGGGTATCTAAAGAATGAAACAACCATTGTAGTTTACGCAATTAATCACACCAGCTGCTCCATGATCTTGAAAAGAAAAAAGTAGGTAAAGAAAATGGATCGATCCATAAAATGCAGTAACAGCCCAAACAATTGGACAAAGTACTAAGAAACACTTGTTCTCCCAGTAGATAGTTGGGCACCCTGAATAAATATCCCACGAGATAATTACTCTGTGTTCTCTTTGTTACCCTCTGGATGTGAAACACTGTCTGTTGAAATGTTATATAATCATATGGTTTCATCTCCAGAATGTACATATTACAGCAACAATAGAATTTAAATGCACTTTTTTGCCAATTTATTTGGACGTGCAACAATGTCTGACACTCATCACTGGTAGTGAGGTTGAATCATACCTTTCCTGACATGCTCACCCTCATTTTATGAAAGCAACAGTACAACAGATTGCTCCTCTTCCTTGTTATTAATATTTTTTTTCCCTGAGACACAAATGCCACCAGTACATATTTCACACTATACGTATGTTGCAAATAGTGTTAATCTTTGAAAATATGGGCCTTTAGCCGTGGGCGAAATTGGCATAAACATAGTTTATTTTTGCCTAAATGCATGCATAAGACTTGTTTTAAATGTGGGCAAACTGTGCTGTCTCAGAAACACGGACTGTTTTGCGTCAAAGTTTGAGGCACACATCTCATATTGCAAAGACTCAGTGACCTAAAGAGATATGCCAGTTCCTAAGTTTTACCCACAAAAGACATGCAAAATGTTGGATCTGGACTTAATATTGTATTAACAAGGATAATTCCTCATACCGGAACCAGGTTAACAGCTAGTCTATGGCCTGTATAGTGGAACTAATCTCAAAAACAACTTTGTTCCTTTCAGTTAAATCCTAAACAAGAAAAAGAGAAAATCCAGGTTTGAAATATTTGAATATGCATGTTTTGAAGCACTGCCCATTTTAGATGTATAACCGTTTTTGTATACAATTGTCTATAGTGGGTGACAGCTTCTAACATTTTGGAATAATTAGAATACATAACAAGTTTTAACTTTGAAAAAATTAAAGTAAAAACAAGATGAAAATATGTTAGTTTGACTCACAATTGAAGTAAGAGACTTTGTAACCATGCACAACTACATGCCAAGGGTTAACTAAATCTGTTGGAAGAAAAGTTATTTATATATTGTGCACAATGTTTCTTGTCTGCATCATTTTATCATCTTTAGAGCAAATCACCCTCCCACACACCTGTCATACATACTTTTACGGAATGTTTTTTTTAAATAGTTGATGAAGATTATTAAATGTTTCCTAAAAAACACTAATCAACACACACTGACTTTTCAATGCAGACCTTGGGCCACTGCTTCCCACATTTCCTCTATGTTACTTTCCAAGAAATTTTAGTCCTTTTTTAAATAAGGCAAAACAATGCTCACTAAAAATTATTCTAAAATCAAATTAATAAAACTTTGCAAGATCAAGAACAAACTTTCAAGGTCTTTGTTTAATGAACTCTGTTGAGATTTTGTTACCTTGGTGATGTTTCCATGGCCATTTATTTGACAGGGCGCCTGCAAAACACCACAAAATCTATTGAGCTGATTATCATGAAACTTGTTGGAGATGTGGAGCAGAAGTAATACACCAATGTTGCTGAAAATCATAAATAGATATGTATTAGACACTGTATAATATCTGGCATTAACAGATCTCTGGTGTTCCAATATATATTTTATGGCCAGACCCAAATACTTATATGGACCAATGTATATCAGTGATATTTGTTAAGAGATTGTTTGCTTAGAGCTAAATAAAAACACACCTCACAGCTCTCTTATCATGGTGGTTATAGACCCTGGCTTATTCTCCTCCCCTGACAGCTACCTTTAGAGCTAACTAATAGCCCTGCCACCCACCTTTAATTGGAAATCTATGGCTGCATCTATTCTAGAGCACAGCTGACAAGCGTGAGTCTCCACGTTTATGTATTATCAAACTGCAAACAATCAATTATGAGTAGACAGGACCTGATATTTCATGGGCAATGCCTTTATCAATGCATTAGCAGTGCTGAGAGGATAGTACAGGGGGACTGGGGACCAGATGGTTAAGTACATCTTGTGAAAATACTTCTTTAGTTGGACCCTAGCCTTATCATATGCTGCTAGAACCTGAGATGGTAACAAAAACAAAGCGTTTTGGAAGATTCCAGTTAAATCTTAGGATCCCGTCCTGTATTTTAAACACCTTGATTGGTGAAGGAACTCTGCCCTTCACAGGTGTTGCATAATATGTTTAAAAATATGTATTTTTTGCTGCAAGATTTTAATGGTCTTTTTAAAGAGAAATGATCACTAAATGAAGGACAGGTGTGACCAGGTGAGACAAGGAAGCAAAAAAAAACAAAGATAAAATGGTACAAAAAAAAAAAACAGGACATAAGGTTTGAAAACAGGACTAATAAAAAAAAATTCAAGATCATTTTAACCCCTCATTAAAACAAAACCTTAAGACAATTCCCATCCCACAGCTGGTCCTTATCAGAAAAAGCAAGTCAGAATATTGATGACTGTTAAGATTTGCTGTCTCTGTGCAGTCATCTTTAATGGACATACATCAAAGCAAATGTTGCATAATTATTCATTTGCCCAGTTATTAAAAAAACATTTTTATTTTTGTGTAATGTTGTTTGTACATTTACTATTTTCAAGGCACATTTCTTTTCTATTACCTTTAATACTTTTACATATTTCTTATTCTACTTTTTTTTTCTCCTTTGTCAACTTGTTTCGTTTTGTATAATTTTATCCCCTTAGCTGACAGTTTTCTTCATGGTTTTATGTGTCCTGTCTATCAGCTTGATTCAACAGCAAATATTCTATTTAGTTTGCATCCTCATTTACTTGTACAAATATTTATTTAAAAAAGTCACATTCAATATTTTTTTCTTCATGATTGGATGCCTAACTAAAAACACATGCTATTGATTTTAGCATCATAATGCAAAACTTAATATTTTGGTGGATTTGTGTGAATTGCAAAAAGGCAGCTTTTGGGAAACAATGTAGAAGCCCATTTCACACATGACCAAAATTTATTTTATGAAACCACATCAACAACATCTTGCTTTATCCTGAAAGAATGAAGACTTTACACACTTTCACAAAACACTTCACTTAGATGCCTACTGACTGCCTCGATTTGATTTATGAACAGACCAAGGCAGAGAGAGGGGTTGGAGCCAACCAACACAAAGCGCAAAGCAAGGTAGTTACAGAGCCATAACGGTCCGCATGTGAAAAGGTAAGGTGGCTTTGTGGCTTAATAATGTGATAAAATGACAATGTATGGTCCATGCGACCACCCGGTTGAGGGATTAAACAATAACAAATTAATTTATTGCAAAGGTAAGATCAATGATGACATACAGCAACTTTGCATTTATTTTTAAAAATTAGTTAACCACAAAGAGGATCGCTAAATTTGTCATGTTTTGAAAATGATACGAAGGAGATGGCCATCACACATTTAACGTGTTGTGCCTCACATCAACACAGCCGAGTTTTGCTCTGCGTATCTTTTGCTTCCATGATGCTCGCTTTATTTCTGAAAGCTTACGTCTGTGCGGGATGTGGCCGGCTCCATCAGTGATTTGTGAGTGGTCAGAGGCAGCATAAAGACAGACTGGTTTTGCAGCTATTTCCCAGAAATGTTTTGTAAAAGGCGCTTTTAATTGAGTGTTGAAGAAGTTAATACCTGAGAGAAAATTATAAGCCCTGTGAAAGAAAAAGACAATCATCGGCCAAGTCTTTTCTCTGTATTTTAATATATGGTTAATGTGGATGTTCTTGCCACTTAGTTCTTCATCGTTAGATTTAGGAAAGTATTACAAAAATAATGTTTTGTTCTGGGTTTTTTTTTGTTTTTGTTTGTTTTGTTTTTTTTATAACAAAAGGAAAAACAAGAAATCTGGTTCTGAGTTTGTGTTATAGAAGAAAATCACTAATTTAGGTCACTAAAAAAATGGATGCTTGAAAAGCATTAACCTGTAAGTGTGCATGATGGTGTTCTACATTCATCAGCACAAAACATGGTGGCTCACCTGTGCCTCAGTCTTGTCATGAGAAAAGATCAGTCAGTGTCTTGATCTAACTTTGTCATTCAGTGCAGAGTATATATACAAACTTTGACTTATTGGATCTACAGTGTAGGGGCTTGTGAAACCATAAAGACCTACGTTTTTATGCTAGTAGATATATATCAGGAACTTTATGATTTAATACAGTGGATTCTGAGGCCAATTAATCAGATGACTGTGTTACTGTGAACATGTCTTATGAATGTGCTCCCCTGGAAACAAGCTTTGGTTCAAAGACATTTCTATCTTTGCGAACTTATCAAAGCAACCTTTTGCTTCAACACTATGGCCTACTATTTTCTGTCCATCTTCACATCTCCTCATCTTCCATTTTGAGTTTTATCCTCCAGGGATTGGTTGATATACAAAGAGCAAGCTGAGGTTTCAGAACCCATGTTATAAAAGCTCTTGCATTAAGTCATTGTTTTATTATTATTATCATGATTTCAAATTTAACATGCAATTTGTCAGCAGGGGCATGCACATTTGTCAGGCAGCATGAGGGTTTTGAGAGCTGATAGACAGTGAGAGAAGAATTAGCATAGTAATTGATAATTACTCAAAGATCAGAGGGGCCATTGTTTCTTAGACGGCTCAACATGTTTTCCCTCAGGTTTAGGTCAGCTCTAAAAGGAGAAACATAATTGAGTGCCTTGTGGCTTAATTAAAGAGCTTGCTCTAATTACCGAAAAAAAGGGAATGAGGGAAAGGGGCTACTGAAACATATGCACATTTTCAACATTTTTTTTCATGGTCCCAAAAGTCACTTTTGAACATATTGCAACTAGAGAGTGAAATTATCTAGTGAGACAAAAAAAACATGTTTGATAGCTGATAAAGATTTTCGAAAGAAACTTCACTTCTGTGTGTTTTCCTGTGTCTTAATATGCAAAACTATGCAAACAATGAAACTTTCAGTTTATTTTTATGGCGTTCAGACAAGTTTAATCATGTTTTCATCAATAGTGCACATCAATAAATAAAGGAAATTACATGTTTTGACAAATTCTGAGTACTGGAATACATATTGACTTTTAATTAAAGTAGTCATTTAACTATACTTTTTTCTTCCTTACTTGTTTTTATAACATGAATACCTATTTAAAAAGTATCCATCCATCCATCCATCCATCCATCCATCGTCCATCCATCCATCCATCCATCCATCCATCCATCCATCCATCCATCCATCCATCCATCCATCCATCCATCCATCCATCCATCCATTTTCTGCCGCTTATTTGTGGTCGGGTCACATAGTCAACAGGCCCAGGAAGAAAACCAAAACATCTATTTTCCCACTACACTCTCCAGCTCCCCCTGGGGAATACCATTGTGTTCCCAGGCAGAGAGGATACCCAAATCCTTCCAGCAAGTTCTGGGTCTGCCCTGTGGTCTCCTTCCAGTGAGCCCTGCCTGAAAGTCCTCTTGAGAGGAGGTATCCTAATCTGATGCCTGAACCACCTCAGCTCACTCTGTTCAAAGCAGAGGAGCAGCTCTACTTTGACTTCTCCCCAGATGATGATGCTTCTAAACTTATTTCTAAGGCTGAACCCAGCCAACCCACGAAAGAAGCACATTTCAGCCAGGGTCTCTTTCTTTCAGTCATGATCAATACCTCATGACTGTAAGTGAAGGTTGTCACATAGACAGAGCAGTGAAAAGAAAGATTTGCCTTTTGGTTCAACACTTTCTTCTCCATGACAGACATGCAATGTTTTCATTCTAGCAGATGGGCCTCAGATTTCTCAATCCATGTCCCGCTTCAGCCTACCATCATTCATGAAAAAGACTCCCAGGTACTTGAATTTGCATGTGTAAATAATTTTTCTTTTTTAATAATAATAAAAAAATGTTGGTTTGTAGCAAAAAAAGACTAGCTTCTGAAGTGTCAATAGTGTGTCATATTATAAACACTTTGACGCATGTAATTAGACATTTACTAGTGGCATAAGATTCCCAATCAGATTATAAAACACATTCATACATCATGCTGAAGAGCAGTTGTGGGCACCAGTAGCTTTAAAATTGCATAATCCTTAACCCTGAATATGAGATTCAATCCCTGACTTGACCTCAGGCAACTGTCACAAGTTATAATTAGTGAATTTAGATACATTTTTTTAAACTCAAAAGAATGATACAACGAACACAAACTCCTTTTTTGTAGTTCAGTTTTTGTTTATGTTTAGTCTACTCCTTGTATCACATACATAGAAATAAGATTTGTCCTCTTATTTGTTTTCTTTGTTATTTCTCAATTTATTAACATTTTGCCATGCAAAATATATCTAATCTCTTATTCTTCAATGCTTTTTGTCTTTTTTTTCCTTTTCTTGGCTTCAAAAAAACTACCAAACCTCTGAGTCTGATCCCCTTGGTTTGATCCTCCAATAAGACCACCACTGCTTCTTGTCTGTCATCTAATCTGGCAGAGGTGTTATCAAGCTAATGACAGACACAATTCTCCTTCCTTTAATGGCAAGCAAATAATACCATCCCATCAAATGTGAGCCAGATGAAAGCGAAGCTTCTGAGCTGATAAAAGACATGAAGGAGTTGAAGCAGCTGTTTGTCAACTAAGGACAGGGATGTCTGTCGATCTTTCTTATCTCTGCTTTTCTGGCGGACATGTTTGCTCTTCAAGTGCCCGCCTCTGCCTCTGATGTCAGATGGAATGAAACCCGACTGTTCGTCACTGAGATCCCTGAGATCCCTGAGTCTGTTGTAGCGCTCACCAGGGCCTCCCAAGCGTGCAATTTCCATTTCAAAGCCATCTCTTTTTACCATTATAATTCCATCTAAGGCAATTGTTAAATGAACATTCCTAACTGCTGACTACGACAAAGATATTTTGAAAAAAAGAAAAAAAAAAGAAAGATGGAGATGTATGCATTAGTAATGAAGAGGAGAGAAGGTAGTGGGGGTACGATCAAAGGTATGGTAATGCCTATGGTAAAAAGGATGGGAGCGTGCAGGGCTTCTGGAATAGGAGGGTGCTGGGGAGAGACGGAGCAACTGAAAAGGACGCCTTTTGGGAAAGGTGTGTAAAGGAAGGAGGGCAGGGAAGACAGAGAAGGAGCAGGTATTTATACAGTTATGTTGCACCACAGCTATAGATAGGCTGCTTCAAAAAAATCACTTGAGAGAAACTGCTCTCCTTTGAGAAGACACCTGGTAGTTTTTGAGCTATTTTATTTCCTTTTCTTTCAGCTTTAACTACTATGAGCATGCAATACATGAAGAGTTTGCCAATCTCAAATAAGTTGTTTGTACTCTTGTCAGCAGAAATAGATAAAGTTGAAGTGTTGGGGAGGAGTTCTGACTTCAGTACTGTCACGTGAAGATAATGTGAATGATAAAAGGCAATTAAAAAAATAGTTAAAATAATTTTAAACAGAACTTCAACTGTTGTGCAAAAAACATTTACCTTCATTTGATGTTGAGTTTCTCAATTTTGAAAAAAAGACTTGATGTGCATTAGGGGAATAGAAACAACTTTTTTACATCATATTTGACTTGGCATAACGTGACTCACCAGCTTTTTCCAGTCTGAGATGGCACTAAAAATATCTGATATAACATTTGATATAAAGTATAGTATATTCCTGAAAACATTAGTAATTCTTGAAAACGCAAACAGACAGCACACACCCTCATATTTAAGGTCAGTTTAGAACAGCAGTTTCCAAACTTTTCGCCTTCAGACGCACAAAATAAAACTGGCAGACCCCAAATATTGCCTGTTTAAGTATACAGACTTGGGTAATTATCTTGTTCAACAAAACCTGAATGACAAGACAAAATATGATGGTTTATTTATTTATTTATTATTATTGTGTTTAGTATGTGTAACAATCATAATAAAAAAAAATCCTTTTTACAAGTGATTTAATTTCTGAAGATTATTTGAAGGCCCTCAATTTGTTGGTAGAAGGATGTTAGAGATGCAGCTGCCAGGAAAAAGACAAAAAGGTAGGCCAAAGAGGAGATATATTGATGCAGTTAGACAGGACATGGACACAGTTGGAGTGAGGACAGAGGACGCAGAAGACAGAGTTAGATGGAGAAGGATGACTCACTGTGGCTACCCCTGAAAAGGGAACAGCTGAAAGAAAAAGAAGATTTGAAGCCCCTCAAGTGATGTTTCATGACCCACCTTGGAGTACCGAGTACAACTCTGAGCACAACTTTCACCTATTTAGAATCACAAATTGACCTAACATGCTTGTTTTTAGACTGTGGGAAGAAATCAGAGTACCCTGGTCATGCAGGAATTTGGATCAGCTATGATGTTCGTGTATGACACTGTGATCTGAAGTGAAAGTAGGGAGCATGTGGTATCTAGACTGAAGAGGTGGAGGAGTGCTCTGGAGAGAATAGGAATAAAAACAAGTAGAAGTAAGACAAAATACATTTGTGTGAGTGACTGAGAGGGAAACAGGTGTAACAGTGAAGTTGCAAGGAGTAGAGGTGTTGAAGGTGGATGAGTTTAAGTACCTGGGGTCAACCATTCAAAGCAAGCAGTGCACAAAAGAGGTGAAGAAGAGAGTGCAGGCAAGGTGGAGTGGCTGGAGACGAGTGTCAGGGATGATTTGTGACAGAAGGATAGCTGCAAGAGGGAAAGCAGGGGTTGGCAAGATTGTAGTGAGTCCTGCTATGATTTATGGTTTGGAGATGGTGGCACAAACAAAAAGACAGGATGGAGATTTGGAGTGGCAAAGATAAAGATGAAAAGATATTCATATTCACTTGGGGAGACTAAAACGAACAAAAAATAGAAATTATTTTATCAGAGAAACAGCAAAGTTAGACAGGTAAGGCTCAGATGGTTTGGGATTGTGCAGATGAGTGATAGTTGGACAAAGAATGTTGAATGTGGAGCTTGCTTGGGAGAAGGGAAAGAGGAAGACCACAGATAAGATTTGTTGATGTGGCATGTAGAGTGTTGGTGTAACAGATAAGGATGCTAGGGATAAGGTGAGCTGGAGGCAGATAATCATGTAGCGCCCCCTAATGGGAACAGCCAAAAGAAGACAGAGACGAGACACAGACTGTCAGCTCACATAACAGTATATTCATTCAAAGTTGTGTTTAGAGTAAGCTACACAATTAGTTACAGAAACAAACAAAAAAATTGTTCAAGTCAAAACACTGAAAAATGTCAGTATTATGAAAGTAATTATTCTAGCGTCAACACTCCAAGGCAGTATCCACTAACTCTTCATTCATATGTTTATAACCTCTGACATGACAATTGCGAGGCCTTTCATCTGTCTCAGCTGGAGTTATTCTGAGTCAACAAACACAATCTGTTTGTCTTATCCTTCGTCTCCATAGTTGCCATTTTTTTTGTCCCATGCGTCTACAATTAATGTATTTATTTCAAGGCTCCCTCTTGTTCTTCAAAGACACTCACAGGGGACACAGCTGTCGCTTCAAGAATCAAAGTCCTCCCACACTACCCTTTCTGCTCTCTCTCTCTCTCTCTCTCTCTCTCTCTCTCTCTCTCTCTCTCTCTCTTTTATTTACACTTTCTCTTTTACTTCTCACTTAGGGCTTTCTTCTTTTTAATACAGATTCAAATGTGACAGCTTGTAAGCCCTCCCTTTCTTTTCTTCAAGGTATAGTCTTTCTAAAGAGAGAGAGAGAGAGAGAGAAGGAAATACATAGAAAAAAAATTAGATCAAATTTAACCCCAGTGGTAGATAGTCAAACACAGTTTCTGTCGAGTCTGGGCATCCATTTCCTTCCGGTGTCTGCAGTCGTCCTTTCATCTTCCCGCAGGATGCTGGCTGAATGATCCAGGTGCACATGGCAAACCCCTATTCATCTCCGAGTTATCATTTCAGCCATGATTCCCAACTCTAGTGACACAGCTCTCCGAGCAGGGCACTTTGGGATATGACTAATGCTTTCAGAAAATGTTATGATTTGTCTAATCTGCCCTGCCTTCTAGGATGTGAGTTAAACTTCTTTGAGTGTTTCCTGTGCTCGCTCACAGCTGTTTTCCACCTGGTTGACTGGTTGATAACCCTCCCGCCCTGCCTATTTTTTTCCTACAGATTCAGTCACACACGCCCCTCCACGTTTGAACATTTCCCTCTGAATCTCTACTACTTTATCACTTTAAACACAGCTGCAGGTATAGAGTGAAACTGTATTTTGAGGACAGAGGAGGAAAACATAATTTATGACATCTGGCTGAAACTGCACATCATTATATTTAACAACCATGCTTGTTGTTTACTCTCCTGTGTATGTTTCAGAAGTTGTGTTACTGTCTTTCCCTTTAAGCTTGTTATTTCCTAGTTCAGACTACACTATATTTCCTGGTAGAAGTGTTGTTCTCAAAGGAAGCCTCCCCTTTAAATCATCCAAATATAGCTATTTAAAAACTTTATCTTTATTTAGTTAATCAAGAAAAAAAAATCTATTGTTAAGAGGGATTACCTTAAATACTTAAAAGCTAATGATTCCCTGCCACAGTCCACGAGAACAAACACAAACAGCTATGTGCACAGGAAAAAAAAAACACCTAAAATGTCTTTGACTTGAATTAATTCAAGCAGACTCACCATCAGATCACATAATGTCAAGTGCATTACAGGTGAAAAGTATGTCCTTTGCGAGGACATGGAGAGTGAAAACAGTGATATGCAGAGACAATCAGCATGCATCATGAGTCTCTTTCAACCTTAGCTGGTTGTAAATTTGTAGAAATGGAGGTTCTGCTTCTACTATTTATTGTTCCTTTCTGTGTTAGACTGTGTCTAACTGTTCTTAAACATCTTTAAGAATATTTCACTATTTTAGAATTGAGTCTTTCAAGATTAGGACACTCAAAATACTCTGGTTCATCAATGTTCCAAACCTTTTACACTATATGGTCATGACATTAGAACCATGGCTAAAAGAACAACATCCCTGAAACAAGTGACTGCATTAAGCTTCCTCTGTAGTGTGGCTGGGTTCAGTGTTTGCTTATAGCATTAGTGAGTGCACAAATTGTTTTACTATGTAATATGTAGGAAAATATATCAGACAGAACATGGTCTATCTGATATAACATATCAGATATCTTAGCAGTTCCTAGGACTGTGTTCTTCTGAACAGAGGTGTCTGAGGTTGCTCCTAGAATCTGTTGGAGCTTCTGTCCCTGTTGGAGAGTCACAGCCCCCAGTGTTCCAATGGCCACTGGCACCACTGAGGCCTTGACCTTCCACAACTTCTTTATTTCCTCTTTTAGCCCTTCACAATTCTTGTGTTCCTTCTTCTTCTTATAGTCCTCTGGAATTACTACATCTAGCACCACCACTGCCTTTTTTTCTGTGGTTTGTTGACCACACCAATATTTAGTTGATTAGACATCACCTGTGGATTTGGAAGTCCCACAGTAACTTACCAAGCATTCTCCACTACTCTTGGTGGAGCCTTCCACCTTGACTGTGGGATGTCCAGACTTTATTTGACACTGATGCTCCCGTATACTACCCCATCTACTTGGATAAGGTGTTCTGTGTATGTTTTGCTTGTCTGCATCTTACATCTTGTTATTATGTACTGGACTGTGTCAGAGGCACCTTTCCACAACCTGCATCTTGGGTTCTGTCTAGTGCAGAAGACCCTCCCACTCTATTTCTCTTATGCTGAGGGCCTACTCCTGTGCTGCCATGATTAGTGTCAGATCCAGAGGAGCACATTTCTAGGAACAGCTAAGATACTGCACAGAACCCTAATGCTCACAGGCCACTGGTAGAAGACCTGATCTTGAAGTGTTAAAATGCAACAGTCCATGTGGAAATCTAAGATGAGCTGGCTGTTTTTTATTGACCTATTATAATTCATAGTGAAAAGTGTAACTTGAGTCAGTAGGTGAAGCAACTATGACCCTGCAACTGAATCCATTAGTGGAAAACAACACCACTTACTATTCTGAGGCCATTTAATATGTTTCAATTGTCATTGTGGCATACCTCCTTGTATTGCCTTTTTTATCTTTCTTCTTTGTCTGAACTGTCTGTGCGACTCTTTCTCACTCATCAACTCAACCAACTGCACAGAAAACAAACAATAGATATTTTGTTGCCTCAAGCATGAACACAGCAAATGCACATGCCTTCATCCATTGATGAAGAGGGTGTTATAACAATGTGGTATTGTGGTGTGCATATGTGGCTATTGCTCATGGCATTTGTTTGTAGTTGCTGGTGTTTGCTTGTGCACACAGAAAAGGTCAGAACAAATGACCCAGGGCATCCCTACAGGGAGCTGGGTCATAGACATATGCACAGCCCTGAATGACATCCAGACCTGTGTAAATCCAGATATAAATCTCTGAAATGCTCTCACCTTGACCTGGATAACAACATATGAATTTATAGCACTTACTCCAGCTTTTAGGCTACAAACCTCTGCACTGAAATAACAGTAGTTAGGTGCTAAACATTGTCTCAAAATCAGCTGCAAAGAGAAACTGTTTTGATATGACAAATCTTTGAGACTCAGAAACAAATGCAATGTTCAAAGTCCTAAAATATTGAATCTGATATTATCAAAGTGTATAGAAACATAGGTCTCAAGACAGAACATGAGCAGTTTAAAAAGAGTTGGTTTACTTCTGATATTTTCAAGCAAGAAAGCAGCCGGTATTAAAGTTCAATGTCAGTGACACAGAACAATATTATCTGTATCTTCTATCAAGATTTCTGTTGGATGCAATTCATCACTAAACAAATTATTGTGAGGAAGATGCACTGAAAATGAAATATTCCACAATGTTTCTCAATATGACAGAGCTTGTTCTTCTGTGATTTTAAGTTTCTGTATTTGATGATGTGTGCTTTTAGGGTTGTGGTGTGAAGTCTTGCACATATATGAGCATTTCATTCTTTTTTTTCACTTGCCTCAAATATTGCTGAGGGAGTTTGGGCTACGGTAACATTGATTGGATTCAGAATTCTGTGTTTGAGTTATAAAAACAGTCTCATTTAGAGAGGTGAAATCTAAAAATAGAAACAAACTTCAAGTTATATCTATGCTGAAGAAGATTATTGTAGAAAGAAACAAATATGTGATTTTTTAACTTGATCATTATTTCTTTGTAACTATTGCTACAGCCATAAAGTATTACCTTATTTCAAAGCTAAATTAGTACCAAATCTTTAGCTATTTTGATGAAGTATTTGAAGTACACGTTTGAACTACTTTGATTTAGGAATTTTTTTTACAAGGACAAATCATCCTGGTTAAATTCTGCAAAGGCCAACATCTCCAAACCATGATTTACAGACAGCAAAGTTTCTATTTGTTTTTGCAAATTTCGTAAAAACATCATGTTCCAGGCATCCTAAATATAGTCTGAGCTTTAAGTTGTTGCACGGCATTTCATTGACATTTGCGATTTTAGCAAGCTTTACTTAGTATTAGAACTGTGAAACATTTTAATTTCTAAGAGCAGCTCTCACTCACATGTTGATTTTTGACAAGGTTTATGCATCGAAAGCTATTATTTGTTGTCAGACATAACAATTTCAGCCTGTTATTTGTGAATAAGTTCTTTTAATTTGTTTATTTTTGTACACTGTACATCTTCTGTTGTTGCTGTTCATTATATTTTCACTCAACAAGAGCTCAAATACAAAATTACATTTAGTTTGAACTTCTTTTGGCCTCTGCCCTACGGACTTATATTTCGTAGTCCTTAGTCTTGACCACTTTTTCTCCTTATTTTGTTTTACTACTGTAAAACTGTCAGACTGTACCATGTCACCCCCCTTTTTCCTTTCACAAAGTTACAAAATATGAGCGTAAAATGGGGCAGCACAAACAAATCTAGTCTTTCCTCAGAGCACATGTGACATTAAAGTTTCCATGGGGAGCAGTCTAGCAGCAGTTATGACACTAACATTAGTAACCAACATTGCCTTTAAAGCAGCAGTGAAAGGAAAGAAAGTAGTGAATCCATAAGCTGCTTTAGTTACTGCACAAGAGCAAGAGCCGTATTTAGACCCTGTCCACACTAACAAAGATATTTTGCAAAACAAGCTTTTTCTGCTACATTTGAATACATGTAAGCAGTGGTTTTGGTGAAAAAGCAATCTTCTACAAACACACAATCCACAGTACAGATTTTTTAAAACAATTTGTTTTTATTGTATCAGTTTGCATTTGACAGATGGAAATTGTGGGAAAACAATTTTGTTTTGTGTCTGGCACGAGTACTAATAACCACAAGAGTGGAGCAGGTTTTATTGTACTTTTTTTTGTTGTTGTTGTTGCTTGTTTGTTTTTCTGTCTGGTTTGATTTATTCTGATCTTGATCTTATTAAACTTTTGTTATGCTGACCTCAAAAATAGCATGATGCTTACTATGCAGTCTCTCCAGGAAGTTTTGATGTCATCACAACTACCAATTACTATAAAGTTTGCTCAGATTTACAGTTTTGACCAATTCCTGAAAATCTTCAGTAAATTTGTCAAACCACCTAAGCCCACTGCCCAGTATTTCTTCCTGGAATCTGAGCTCGCAAGTTGAAAACATCAATGATATCAGACAATCATATTTTGCCGTCACATATTACCGCTAAAATCTGCACAAGTCAATTTCCATGAAAGTGGTGGAAAAGTGTTTTGCATTGCATGTAACATTGTGGTGGAACACAGACAACAATTGATGCTTGACAAGCATTTTACTACCGCAAAGCATGCTCAAGAAACAAACTGTGTTTGATTCAAATCCATGTTTATGAAAAGTAGTAGAAAAGTATTTTTATAGACACAAGAGAGGTGTACTTGTCTCCATCTCAAACTGTGTGAGTGGATTTGTGCGAGTGAGAATAAGAAAAAATAAATACAAATGTAAATGGGCCTCATTGCACTGCAGCAGAGGGTAGAAATACACAAATGAGTTATTAATAAGAATATAAAAAAATACTCAAAAGGATTGTTTTTTGACACTTAACATATTAATACTGTGAAAATTATGACTTTTTTTGAAAAGTTATATGAAACAATTGTAGCCGTTTTGTAAATTAATTTGTTGTTGTCATGTTATAATTAAAATAAAGCCTCAAAACAAGCGAAGACAAAATCAGACGTTTAGACCACCACAATCATAGAAGTCTTGTAAAATCCTGGTTCACTATGTGCACTTTTAACTGGCATCAAGTACATTGTCTGAGCATGTTTTAGATTTGTAAAATATGTTTTGATTCTGTTTTGTACTATTCTTCACCTCATTTAAACTCACGTGATCATATCAAAATAACCTCATTAAGTGAAGATCAGAGCCTGTAATGTTGCTATGCTTAAGTATTTAACCATGCATGTTGTGCATCCATGCGTATAGTCAGATACATAAACATAAAAATGTCTGCTTACAACATTTTGTGTTTATGCTTCGATCTGCATTTGTGTGTATAATTGTTGGTGCTTCTATCAATGCATATTTACATAATTTGTGTTTGATTGGGTTCCTTCTATCTGCCAAAAGGTAAGTGAACTTGTCTCCCATATGTCCCTGAGAAACCATTGTTCTTTGCCTTGCTGTGAAACATTTTTGTTTCTGTCACTTACTCCTTCACCACAACATTCCTAAACACAACACATCAACACATTCAGTGTTTTCCTCTGTCCCTTTCCTGAACCCTGTAATCCCCTGCCTATATTTCCAAACAGAACACAACATCACAAACTTATGTACCATGCTGTGCAGACTGGTAAAAGCCACAGGGAGCCCCCCCTGACCTTATCCCAGCTTGCTCAATCTACCCATCTGAACTTCAGCGGAAGGACGTGAAGTCACTCGTGTTTCATGGCTGACACTCCTGCACTACAGACCCCCATGCACACCTACACACGTGCACACAACCCCATCAGTCAATTTTGGTTTTGTTCACTATGGTCAAACTCAAAAAGAGGTGCCAACATTCCATTTTGTTTATTCTTACGATATTCTTCTGAGACAGTTTTTGTTCTTATTTTAGTGTGCATGTTAACTAAAACAATTTTAACATAGTTTAAATATGTCCTAAGTTTAAGTTGAAAATGTGTTTTCTCTAAAATGATGGATTTGTTTGCGAAAGCTGAGACAAGGAGAATTCATTTGCTCCCATACCTTGAACGAATCAACTGGAGGTAATTCAGTGTCCTTTTTAATTCAGTAGCACATGCCTTATGAGTCATTATTGTTTTGATGTAAATTTGACCCAACAAAGTCCTCTCAGAAAGGATATTTGGCAAACAGCTTTGATGAGAGAGGAACAAAGTGTAAAGTGCTGAGCCATGCTTTCAGGGAGCTTAAATGGGAAGAACGGGATAAACAAAGGTGAATGAGTGACTTTTTAATGTTCTTTCTCACTAAATCCTCAAAAAGTTGGCGTCCAAACTCTTAAACCTTAAAAACATTGTATTAGTTTTGAAAACTTAGTTTCATATACAGTAAAAATTGTAAGATAAACAGAAAGAAAAAAATACAATAAATATAAAGTACAAAGATACACCAAATAATGTATGGAACTATGCTGACTAAGATATTCAACCTATTAATGAACAACAAGTTTGTCAATGTCTTCAAAATAGGTCAGTTGCTAAACTAGAGTTATTTATGACTTTTAGCTCAGTCAGGGGCAGTTATAATTCCTCTCTGTAGCCTTTTTATGTGTTCAGTTTTGAAATATAGCCTCTCACCAGCGAGCATGGTTGGCATTATTTACATTAGCATGGGTTGTTTATTTCTGCCTATTCCTCCTCCTTTCCTCCCCATCTCCTCCTACCTTTTTTCTCCAACCTTATTTCATTTGCTCCCCCCATGGTGATTTACCTCCCAGACCTCTATTTACCCACCACTAACAAATTGGGTTATCATGCTCCACCACTCCCTTATTCCTTCTCTGCATCCCCAACCTTCTAATAGCCTCCCGGTTCTCCTCTCACCACCCCCTCGGTGTTTGTTCCGTCCTCTCTTTCAACTCAGGCAGCTGACTTATGAGGTGCCATGTCAAGGTGAGAGATGGCGTCTGCCATAGACGACCTGTGTGTGTGGTGTTGTGTTAACATTCTGTGTGTGCTCACACTGTAAATGCGTGAAAGAATGGTGTGCCTGCTTTGTTGTTCCGCATTGTTGCTGCCTCCTTTGGCCGTGAAAGTGTGACAGGGAGGGCTAGTTCATGACGGGGTGACGATGAGTGTGTGCTCTTATGTGGGTGTTTGGAACCTAAATCTATCAAGCAGACCGAAGGATGTCATTTATTAGAAATAAGTCCACTGACCTCAACATTTAATTCAAAACCAAATATGTGGCAAGTTAATTTATTGCTGTTTGTTGAAATCTTAATTTAGTTTGCAAATTTGATATTTTTGCTCGTGTGTAGTTCTAAATTCTGGCTGTCAGACAAGCAGTTGTATCCATGCCGGGTTTCACAAGTCAATGTGGGCTTGACATTTAAACTCGTGGGTGTGAAAGGCCAAGAGCAGCGGCGTACAGTTGCTGTTCCACAATGTGTGAGCTTTACCAGGAGATAGAGGCTTTTTCAAGAACTCTTAATGTCAAGAGGCACTCTAGTACATAATGGGTAGATATATAATTTGAAGCCCTTTTATGTTCCCCCAAGATGAGGGTGCTTGATCCTTAGTGCAGAACAGTATTTTATTTTGGTGACAAAGATGTTACTTTTATGCTAAATTGTGTTTTTCTTTAATTTATTTATTTTTTACCTATCCTAAATATCAGAGAGTGGCTGGAATTTCTTCAACAAAAAGTCAACTGAGAAAAAAATTACGACAGCAAGAGGTGTAAGTGAACTCTATAAAGTGGGTTGCAAAGGTAAATTCACAAACGTTGTACTCCTGCAGTACAATATGTGTTCCAAATATTGTTAAGGTTTAGCAGACAAAAAAACTTTTGTAGTCATCAGTAGGAAGTTAGCATAATGTAAAATCTTCACCTAAAGTGTCTTTTGAAGCTCAAGTCTTTTTAAAAATAAACTTTCAAATTCAAATAGTATGTTTTTGCATCCAGTTTTCAGTACTCAATAAAACTACAACTTCCTGCTTTGCATTGTAGCCCCTTTGAAATGTTTTTTTTAAATGTTACTGAGTTAATTCACAATGACTATAGTGTCTTTCTCACTGAGAACAGATCAATGGCAGTTTTGTAGCATCAGAGTATTTAGGGAATCCTTCATGTACATTTTGGAAAATGTTTAGCTATCATAACCTTTAGAGAGGAATGATTTCTGTTTAGGGTTTTACTTTGTTTTATTTATTATTTTTCCTGTAAAATTGACTAATAAGGAACATAGAACATATTCACTGGTTATTGTATAACTAAGTCATTTTGACTATAATAACTTCTTATGGCTTGGTGGCAAATACTGTATATATATTTCTCTTTCTAAACAGATTGACTTCAAACAATGCAGAAATGCAGAAAGAAAATTTCAAAACCCATTTTTTATTTATTTAAAATTGTTTTGAAATATAACACAATGTAAAAGAACAATATAAAATGTTATTGTTAGAAAATTAGAGTTACCAATGTTCAGTAAAAGCAAGATTATAATTGTAATGGTGGCAACAATTATTTCTAATGCAAACCAAACATGTTAACCATGACATGACATATTTTACTTTTTCTAAATTGTTGTCAATATAATTTAAAGCTAAGAAGCATATTATTATAGTTCTGTTGTAATTAATCTCACAGCTTATGTAAACATTTTGGAACGTTTCATAATCAGCACCAATTAATACTCTTTGAGGGCAACCGGTAAAATTTAGGAGATTCAAAGACCAGATCAGAGGGACATGGATCAGATAACTACCTTGAAACTTAAAAAAAAAAAGACACATCAACACATTCACATGCTTGCCTAATTTAGAATTTTAAGTTAACCAAATCTGAATATCTTTGGACTGTGGGATAATACTATAGAACTAACTGAAAATCGACACATAGGGAGAACATTCAAACACCACACAGAAGGACCTAAAAGAACTGGGATTTGAACTAGATATCTTCTTGTTGTGATGCTAGAGTGCAAATCACTGCACCAATATGAGGCCTACCAGTGTAATATCGGGAAAGGTTTTCATAAGTGTAGAAGAGGTGCGGATTCATGTTCTTATGTACTACAAATTACTGCTAATAGCAACAGGTCTCAGTTTTCCTATCTACAAAGAGCATTGTTCATGACTAGAAGTGTTTCTGGATGGGAAGCCAGAACGAAATCACACCTTTGCAGATGTACAACAGGTTTCTCTTTATAGGCTGGTACAGATATCCAGATGGTGTTTGGCTCTTGGAGGCTTGCATCTCTTCTTTTGGGAACTGCATTTATATTATGGATATTGAACAGAAGTGATACTTGTTTAAAAATGGGTTTAGGATCCATTTAATGGCACTCTAAAAAGACTTTGCTTTTCCTAATTGGTTGTAAAACTTTATTGACTGTCTTTAAATCATTATATTCGAAGACCCCCAGCAATAGTTTGTACCTTACACTTTCACAGTTTAATTTTGAAGGCCAGGTCTTTTTTTTTGTTCAAAAGTTGAGTTTCAAAAATAACAGCGATCAGCCTCACTCCATATACACCTCTATGCTATTGGAGCAGCCCAGAGGAGAGATCAGACGTGCTGAATCAATATGTTCTTAAATCAGTTTGAGAAACTTTTGTAGCCTGACTTCATATGGAATCATTCTAACCCCCCAAAATATGTATTTTATCATGTTTACTACTGCACTTTTACTTCTCCTTCATCTTTAGTCTTCTGCTGCGTGCTCACAAAGTTATACATGTTCTTTACTCTTTTCATACTTTATGGCATTTTAAATAAATGGCTTGCTTATAAACTTGATTTATTTCACTCTTTCCATATAATGTTATCAGACCATGGTGGTAATGAGCTCACAAAAGTACTTTATATTTGATTTAAACAATGTTTATATATTTAAATTAGCTGAAGCTGATTTGGTGTTGAAGCTATTACATGTTTACTACAAGTTGCCTCAGCAATCAGTCAGTCTATAAAGTATGAACAGATGTCATTTACTGGCTCATAAAGGGACCCTGAAATAAGATTAGACTTTTACTTGAACAAAAAAAAAAAAACCCTCTAATTTCACATCTTTATCCTTCTATATTGATAGTTCTCTTCCAAATAAGCAAATTATGACTTCCCATTTATGAAAACATGATTCTGACTTATCAACAAGTTATCAAAAACAGACAGGAACTGGAAATGTTGTCTGCTAAACCAGTAGCAATTTGCATGGCATCAAAAAAAAAGAGTTCCGTGAACCCAATTTCTGTCACTTCTAACTGAATGGCAGTCTGAAATGCATGTCAAGGAGCATTTAGACAGAGAAAAAGAGTGAGAGAAATCATCATATTTGGTGTTTACGGTTCAATCCTCTGAACTTTGCTTTGCAAAACCCTCAGAGGTATTTGTGGATATGTGAGTGGGCAAACGAAGCAGTTAGAATGATAATTACACATTCCCAAATTTTGATTTCTTTCATCTTTTCTAATTTATTTGTGCTCAGTGCTGCTGAATATGCATTAAAAGCTTTTCATTCCTAATGAATGATAATAGGGCAACATGAGACTTTGACTTGGGCTATTGAACTTAATTAATTGAAAGAACAAGAGCCAAGAGGTATGCTAATGGTGATTGATTAAAGATCTTCAAAAAAACCTATAAGTGTTCAAGAAAAAGAACTTTCCTGCCAATGTCTCATGTTTTGGACTGAACTAATCTGCAGAGGGGGGTGGGCACTTTTGCACCTTGCCTACTTTTACTCACTAATGGTTTGACATATTCTCAGAGAGATTTATTTATAATGCCACTTCAGGCAGATAAAATCCTGCTGTCCACTATTAACCCTATAGGTGACATGCAAGCAAACAAAACAGAGGAACTCACCAATTATTTTGTGGTTCCTATGGGGTAAATGCCAATGGATTTTGCCTGGTACTGTACTATTCTAGTGGCTCTCAAAAAATACCTTTCCCAAATATCTTCAATGAGCTAAGGTTGAGGCAACATAGCAGCCGGGAGAAAGTAAGTTAAGGTGTTCTATGGAGAAATTGTGTTGTTTTAAAAGCAAACACCTACAAAACCCAATGTTCTCCCTTTTTATAAACTAAATTAATAAAAGAAAAACCTGACTATGGTCTGAGACAATTGTTCACTTAATTGCATTTCTTTTTGTTTTCACTTAACAGAAAACTTGGATATATAGCAATCTCTGGCACAAGTGAAGTGCCAAAGATTAAAACACAACAGCAATTTTCCACATAATACTCCAGTAATTGTAATGTTTGTCCAGATATGTTGTACCTGAGGTGAAAATAACAGTTCAGGTATTTTGAAGTTTGGTTCTGTGGAAAGGTTATGAACTTTTATTATCTTCCTTGTTTAAAAATAGCTTTCTGAACAACCTCAGTTTTGAGAAAAGTAGTTTAATTTTGACCATATCCATGATTTTAAAAGGAGCCAAAACCAAAGTGGATTGTTGTTCACTTAAAACAGCTTTAATCTTTAAAAAGATTCATAGAAGTTTGTGCAAATCCTATTTTACAGACAATTATTGATTATTTGCAAGCACAAATAGCAGAAGCAGCAGAGGGACTTCCTGTGCAGTCAGGGGCACATGATCAGCTAATGGACAGTCTGAGTGAGACCAAGATCAAACTAGATTGCTGTCATCCTAACCCTCCTGCAACTCTCAGAAGAGAGAGACGAAGAGAGGTAGAAAAGCCCTTGTAACTTCGGGTTAATTTAATCTGAAGGCCACGGGAGGGTTACACAACTCCAGTCTCAAAACTGTTATAGCAGTTCATGCAAAAGCCATTTTATAAACTTTTATATCCCTGTAAATTTGAAGTGTAACAGTTTATAACATAGTGTTTTCAAGACATTTTTGAGACTGGAATGGTTTAAGTTAACAACACTAGGTTGTTTAAAAAGCTATGTTCAGCAGACACAATATTATTTATTCATAAACCTTCCACAGAACTCCACCTGAAAAGATCAAAATGATTGCTTTAGGTGACTAGTAAAAACTTTGTCAGTTGCTAAATTAATTAGAAATATGAAATTGGTGTGTGTGTGTGTGTGTGTGTGTGTGTGGTGGGGGGCTAATTGGCATGTGTGGTTTACCGGCGAGCGTGCCTATTATCTCTGAGCCTGCTGTTTGTTAATACTGTGGCTGTGTGAAAAGCGAACAGTGTGGAGACCTTTGGATTGAGGTCAGTGTGGCTCAGTGCACCCAGTTAAACATCTTGTTCAGCAGAGAAGAAAAGTGGTGGAATTGCAAGCACAGACACAATCTGGCTGCCACAGAGGAGACTTGAGACTAATCTGTAAATGGCACTGATGACAGCTTACAGTTTGGAGGAAGTTTGGGCAAACAGAGCACTAATATTGGTGGGGAGTGTGGCCTCGCTGGGCCTGCGCTGAATCTTACTATCACTATTACTGTATGCTTCTTTTTTATACGTTTTGTCAGACCCATCTAAAAACAAAAGAGTTTGGGTCTTCTTCTTAAAATCTTTTCTTGAAAAAGATATCACTTTGAATCTGGAAAGTCGATTGCCAGCATGAAATCTAAAGACATCACAGCACTTTTTGCTGTGAAGCTGGATCATTACAAGCTTTTGGATGAAAAACAGCAAAACACAAACTGTAGCAGATGTGCTACATGCAGTCGTTATTAAATTGCAAAGCACCACAAATGGTGATAGAATGGTTCATTCAAAACTAACTTGAATTCTGGCAATATCTCAGTGGGAAACATTTGTCTAACTATGTATCATTGTTCCAGAGGATTCTGCACAACCTACACCATGCACAAAATGCAAGTATTACTCGCCAAGCTTTGGTTTTTTGCATCCCTTTAAAATAACACAATGAAAAATGGCTTATCTCTACACAAATTAAACAAAACCCCCAACAAAAAAGAAGCAGATCAGCTTTTTTGAAGAGCACAGATTTCAACAAGATGTGGTAATGTTCATCAGCTGTACATTCCCTGGAATTAATGTTCCCTGCAGGATCTCCATTGAGATGTTATACACGCCCAGAGTGTGTGCGTGTTGGTTTTGTTCTCTGAACGCCACGAAACCCAAAGAGTTCACGAGCCTCTGTGCATCCGTGCCAGCGTGTGGCAGCATTTTCTCCAGTTGCCGTCTGCTGTGGGGATTTTGCGCTGCCAAGTGGGTCTCAGGTGAGGGAATAAAAGTCAGAAAGAAAAAGAGCAGGGGGCTTGGAGAGGTGTGCGCCTCCCGCCTCACCCATCCATTAAAGGTAAAAACCCAAACTGCTTTTCATGCCGAGGGTAATAGGGGCCTGAAAATTCCTCCAACAGCCCAGAAAAGCAACATGCACATACACACACACACACACACACACACACACACATACAGACATTGCTGCAGGGAGATTTACACAAGAAAACAGCAGGTTCCTAATAAGGACACAATCTGGTCAGGGTTCCTCAGAGACTCACAAAATGGAGGCAGACAATTCTGGCACCTAATCGGTCTACCTGTCCGACTGCTTTTCTGTCAATTATCAATAGAAATGGCATCATCTTGGTACAATGGATGCAGGTATGGAGCCCAAACGCAACAGCATCAACATTTGTGACGTTATCAGAAGCTGCTCAGTGTAATGTCTTATCCAAAATGATAAGTCACTTCATTTCCCACATTCGGCTTTAAAGTCTGTCTGCTACAAACTGGCTAAAATAAAAGACTTGTATAATAATCACAAAACATTTTGAGCGACCATTTATCAACCTTAAGGTGAAATTTTACAGACTGCAAAAGGCTGATGTAAAAAGTTCATACCTTTAAACTTGGTTGATCAGTTCTGTTTCCCCTGTATCACCAGTTAGAATCTTTTGAAGCAGGGTTTTGTGTAAAAGTTTGAACAAACCTCTTACCTGTTGTGAATAGCTGTTTGAGCAGCTTTGGTTTGCAGACATTAAGTTTAATTCTGATCAGATTAAATAGCTAACAGCTAGTCCAAGCAGGTTTCACCAAAATGGGTTGTTGTTGTTTTAAATTATTTTCAATCTCAGAAATTTCAAAGTGGTTCATGTGAATGCTGTTTTATAAACCTGATTTATGAACAGGCTGGCTTTACTCTGTTGTCTACATTGAATTCTATGTTTATTTGAAAGCATAAATAGTATGTAGCAGCAGCTAGTTGTAGCACTACCAGCAGGAACATGATGATATTTTTTTGTTGGAATAAACATGTAATTAGAAATCAATATAAACTACACTTGTCAATGAGGCGTCACAACTTCAATACAAATCAGGAAATGGGCATGCCAAACATTTCATTTATGCTTAAAAAATGACTTTTATGTCAGTAAAACTGGAGAAATCAGATTTGTTGCTCTATTTTTTTATGTTTCACAGTTCTAAAGAGACAGTCATATAGAGTAAACATGAAACACAAAAACATCCAACTATAAAATATAGATAAATAGATATATTGAAACAATGAAATCTACTTCCTGAGCATATTTTCATATACTTGGTGGACATTTAGCAGCTAGTGATGGCTGAGTCAGAAATTGTTAGTAAACAGTTGTTAATTTATATGTTGATGAAAAATGTCCTAGTGTTTGCGCAACCACACAAGCAATGACTGGTCCTCACAAATAACATGTGCAGCAGGTTGTAAAAAATCTGCTCTTGTATTGTATTCTTTACCTTATACTATTCCACTGACAGATGTTCTCAAATCTTTTTGGTTTGGTAGACACAATAATGATAGTTTTCCATTGAAAGTTTAGATTAGGGGAATTGTAGTTCACTATAATGAACTGGCAACTTGTCCAGGGTACATCCTGAGATAGGCACCAGCTCCAAGTGACCCTGCACAAAAAAGTGGGTAAAGAAAATGGCTGGATAAAAATTCTTTGGTCAATGTTATAAGTTGCATGCATTTTTCTTTGTCACATGGTCATGACATTTAAAATTTCTGGCTGATTTTTACAACTTAACAGGTTATTTTGTATGTAATAGCTCAAATAATAATAATAAAAAATAAAATGTTCAGAAGAAAAAACAAAAAGAGCATGAACAATTTCTCTGATTTTACAATTATCCTAAGTGGTAATTGGGTAAATTGTAGATGATTATTCTTACTGTTTTGGATATGTGCCAAAACATGTGAAATTGGTCTGAATGAGTGAGCAATTAAGTCTCCTATAAACAAAAAAAACAAACTTATAAACAAAAGCTTACAAGCCTATAAACAAAAGTTTAAATATTGCACAGCAATTTAGAAAATAAAAAATAAAAAGTGCAAAAACCTAAACTTTAACGTCAGGTCATGAAACAAATTTATTTAACTAAGTTGAGTTGATGGGGAAATAAATAAAAAAAAAGCTTAAATTTGAAGAAGAGTAAAATTTAATGAATAATATACACAGCCAGTAAAATGTTATTGCAGGCGAACAGATTGCTTTTTTATGGCCGTTGTCAATAAAATGTTTCAAGTACACAGTTGCAATTGCAGAACACATTATCACCCAACATTTGATCAAATATTAGAACAAAGTATTGGCTAAACAATATCCTGATACCACTTCAGATGCAGCTTCATGACATGTAGTCACAACAGTTATTACAGAAATAAAATCTGTATATCTCATTAAATCCAACTACAATGGCTGTAGATTGTGACTGGTATGTGTATTGATGAATTTAAAGTTGCTGTGTTTACACGTCTACCATGGAATGCCAACCACATAGTCAATAATTAATCAAAACTAGAAATTTACAATAGCTATGTGTGGTTTATGAGCTATTGTTGACTTTGTGTCCTGTGTTGAGGTTGTATTTTTGTGTATCTGACCTTGCACAAACTGCAACCTTCATCAAATATTAAAATCAGTCATCCGATGCAAAGGCTTGTAATTACTGCCCACTGTCTATTTGATGATTGTGTGCGATTGTGTGTGCTTGTGCGCAGGCCGTGCGGGCTCGCTATGTTGGCACTGCCATCAAAGCCTCAACCCTCCATTTATTTGCGGAACAAAGATTTGTGCAGTCAGGCAAATCATCACCCAGAGGATTTGCGTGGAAAAATAGCAGTTATTGAATTTATTCATTTGGCAACACAAGAATATCAGCATTATCTTTAGACAGAAGATAACGGCGGCACACCAGCAGCAATGCACAATTAAAGTTTTAGGACACAGTGGGGTCTTTACACAGTGGGGTCATTCTTTGTGCAACTGAAAAGCTTTTTCACGTCTTGACTAAGCTGTCAACGGGAAACTAAACTATGAATTGATGTATCATTTATCCTTTGCAAGATTTAAATACAAACTTTGATAAAAGTGTCATATTTCGGGTTTAGGTTGTTTTATTTAATGAGTGAAGTTGTCTTAGTTTCTTTGTGTTGTCTTAGTTTCTTTGTACTTATGTTACTGTTCTGAGTTTCTTTACGTCTTTGTCTCTATTTTTAAAAAAGTTTAGAGTTTTTATTTTTGAAGGTCAGTGATACATTTAGAAGTTTCTACACTGTACCAAACTGAAGGAGAACAAATAGTAGTGGTCTGTATTGTCAGATCATTAAGCCTTGGGATTTAGTTAATTGCTTTATTGTTTTTATTGTTTTATTTCCTGTGAATTTGCCTGCTCTGTCTAACTCTTATAGTTCCTTTTGGAACTTCAAGGTCCTTTTTCTTTAGTCAGTAATGACCCTTGGGTCATTAACCTGTTTCCTAGGTGCCTATATTTGTGTCCTTACAACACTTGTCACGACAAACCTTTGATAAATTAACATTTTTTATTTATCATATTAGGGTAGTGTAGGAAACACTACTAGCTAACTGATTGCAGACATTAGCTTCAATTAAACACGTCTCCAAAACTGAGTCCACCATTTCCAAAGAACTGTGCTCACTCTTCTTTTAATTTTAAGTCTTTAAGCTTTTTTTTTTTACAGAGCAAAGTAAAGTGCTTTAATGTTGACACACTGTTGAGCTTCAAAATGCTTGAATTTTATTGAGCATTACACAGCTCCATGTCTGCTTATGCCAGAGAAAGTAACCTTTAAATCCCCACAACTATGACACCACTTCATATCCTGCTTCTTCTCCTTTTGCGGGTGTTGGAATCCGTTTGTGTCCATGACGAATAGGATCGGGTACGTTTGTCACCATTGTGGTTTGTATTTGCACTTACACACACAATCAAAAGGGGTGAGATCACACAGAGTGCACATATAGACACACACACAGATTTTATTGCCAGTGTCCCAAATATACTAAAAGTCATGCAACATCAAATACATACATGATTATTCAGAAAAAGTAACAGTCTAATAAAAAGTAACAAACATAGGACAGAGTGTGTCCACATGCAGGGCATCTGTCATCAGATAACTGGAGTAGGTTAAGTGCCAATAACTAGATCATAACAAGCCTGATGTGACGAGAGGTGAGGGGACCCTGTATGGTTCAATTAGTCATTAAAATCCAGAAAAGACACACTGCCTCAGTAACATGACACAAGTCTGTGTGTGTATTTGTTCTCACTTTGTAAAAACTGACGAAGCAAGAAAAGAAAATCATTGTCTTCTTCTTTGGTTGCTTAGTTTTACTCACAGTCAACACACCTCACCTCGGCTGCCGTTTGATTTTTGGATGTATGAGCGGTTGTCTTTGTTTCATCCAAGACTTTAATTAATTTGGGAAAACAGAAGCCAACAGTGAATTGTGTTTCTTTGATTTGTCAAGTCCATGAAAGCAGAATGTGGGTACTGCTGTTGCCAATTCTGCCACCTACTTGGGTTGAAACCAAAATAAAAAATAAATTTAAAAAGTTAAATAAATCTCTGGTGAGGGGAACATGAGGATATCATTTCATGCACTGTTTGGTGAATAAAGATTATTGTGATGCCACAAGCATCTGCTCGGGAGGAAAAATCTTGCTTTGTTCTTGATACAAGATGTATCAAAGGAAAAGGGCATTGTCTGTCTTCCTCCTGTACATGTCTCACTCCCTTCGTCCCTCTTCAGTGGACGGTTTTCATGACGGCTGCTTGGCTGCACCGTACTAGGCCGACTTGAAAGACTATTCTCATTTGTTGTGGTAATACAGCCCCTTTGACATTTCCCGTCAGACCTGACCGCTTTGATGGTTTTGCTACTCTCCCAGGGCCTTTTCCCCATTCTGTCCAGTTCACTGTGCGGATAAGAGCCCGCGGCGAGTGACTCATTGTCTTTCTAACATTGTCAATCCAATTTACTGCGTCTACATGTCACACTCTATCGCTTGGCTCGCTTATGTTACATGAGCGTTTACTGTACATTTGCACATTAGAAGCTTAGATTTGCGCTCCCGAATCTGCATCTGCACACAAGCACATGGCAAATCAAAGAAATAGGTGTAATTTCAGGACTGCCTCAGCTGCCATGATTCTGTGAAGATGAAAGCCTGCAGGGAACTGAGTGTGAGTGGAATGTGGCACCTCGAGGACCCCTCTTTTTCTTGTAAAGAAGACATATGGGAATAAAGCCGTGGCTGTGTGTGTGCGCACGTAACTGACACTGTTGCTTGTAGCAACAGAGGAAGAAACAGGTTGATGTAAGTTTGCGGCATTATTATATTGTCATCCTCACTTACACATCATTTGTGAGACTTAAAATGTCATTGCGTGTGAGGGTGACTTGTTTTAAACAATGATATATCGCCAAGTCTATTGAGTCTCATTAATGTGCTACAATTTCATCCTTCTTTATTCATTTCCTGTCATTTTCATCACTCCCACAGTATGTGCAGCAGATTAGGTGAGGCTGTGACATAATTCAAAGAAACCAATTATTGTTTATGACTTCTTTACCACAGAGAAAATTCTAAAGGCTAGGTAGAGCATTAATTATTTGTAGAACCCCTTTTAAATTCAAAGTTCAAGCAACTTCACTGTAACAAACATTAAATTTGACAAAAAATATATTTTTGGTGTGCATGTCTCCCCTTGCAGTTTATTAACCTGCTGATTCAGCTTACTCTTTATCTTCTCCTGACAACTAAAATAAGCCCAGGGACACATTGACCTCCTTTGCTTGTAAGAATGGTCGCTTAATGGTAAGTAAGACATTTCAATGTAAAGTAAAATGGTCGGTAAGAGGCACACAGAAAACTCTTAAAAAACAAAATGTCTTCAATAAATTAAAGTTGGTAGAAAGTGTGCAAACAGTGCTGCTAGATCAATTCACTCAGATTTAAATGGTAGTTCACAATTTACAATTATCAGTTGAAAATATCAGTCTTTGTTTTATATTTTTTAATTATCAATGTATTTGCTACCACAGCCCTACAATGTTTCCAGTCCCAAACTAAATGAATATTAGCATATGGTCAGCTGTTTGCTTTGTAACAGTATTCAATGCCTTCCCTTAACAAAAAAAAAAAAAAATTGAGCAAATATGAAGGAGCCTTATAATGCAAATGACAGCACATACCTGTCAGTCTACAGTATGTCAATCTCAGCTATTGTTGTTAAACTCCTTAAACAGAATGGAAAAAAAAAAGTTCTTCAGCTGAAGAAATCTCTTTAAAGTCATGGATAACACAAGCACTTGAATTGCTTAGCTTTTCTTGAGATGGCAGATTCTAAGAATTACTCAAGGAGATAAAAGTTAGGTTACACCTTAAGTTTTAGCTGTGCTTTGAGCTGAGACTGTACTGTGCAGTACAAGTGGTTGTCTAAGGTTGTATGGAAGATTATTTGTGGGTTTGCTTCAAATGAGGTAAGTTTAGTTTAGCCAAGCAGCTATTAGTAAAACATTTTAAAATGTATTAAAGTTCACTTTGGAACAAGACATATTTAATATATTTTTACATCGTAATGTTATCTTTTTATCAGATTCATCCAGTAATTGGTTACAAAGAAGATGTATGTTTTTTTTTTAGACTTCCCAAACTTGAAAATTTGTTTTGAGTTGGGTTTTAGAGCTTTTCCCCCCTGTAAATGATATTTGGTTGAGTACAGACATAAGTTGCTGGAGGCCCTTTTGAATACAAAATGTAGTTATATTTTTTGCTTATTGTCAAGTTCCTCACGGAGGTGACAAAAACAAGTGCACAACAGATTTAACTTGTGAAGCTTGATAAATGACTCACAGGCTTGTCATCACCAGCTCAAACCAAAAGCCTCCTGGCACTTGTGCCTCAGTTAAAGTTGCCTCAAATTACTAATGTTTTTATTCATATATATTTTGTTATCAAGAATCTTGGTGTCTTGTTTGTGAGTGATGACAGGATGGAGTGGAAGATGGAGTGACACATCGGGGCCTCATCTGCAGTAATGAAGGCATTGCTCGGGTCTGTAGTGGTAAAGGAAGACCTGGATTACAACTGAAAGAATGAGATCTTAAATACAAGCAGCCAAAATGATCTTCTTCCATAGACTAGCCAGACTCAGTCATAGAAATAAGTTGAGGAGCTCCATCATCTGGGGGAAGCTGGTAGTACAGCCGCTGCTCCTCCTCATTGTAAGCAGTAAGCTGAGGTGGTCCGGGCATCTGATTTGGATGCCTCCGGGCCACTTCCTCTGGAAATTTTCTGGGAATTTCCGTTTGGAAGAAGACTCTGGGGCAGACACAGAACTTGTAGGTTATCTACCCTTTCTGTCTTTAAAAATCCCTCTTGTCTTTGCTAAGAGGGATATCTGGGTTTTCCTGCTGGACCTAGTACCTCTGCAACTCAATCTTGGATAAGCAGAAAAAAACTGGTTGGAGGTTTTTTCTAGTAGAAATTAAGGAAAGATCATCCTGCTGTCTTGCTGTTGGTACATCAAAAGCAGGCTGAGGTAAACAAAACATGAAAGTGCAATTAAAAAAATGTAAGGCTGTCATCTGCTTTTTTTAAGGCTGATGTTGATCATTCAAGTATGACTTCAGACATTTGTTTTAAACAACATATTGGGACTGGTTCAGTAATGACCTGACTTCTCATGCACAATGAGGTTGACCTTTTCAGTTATACTGTTTGTACAAACAACAAAAATTTAGTGTTTAAAATAAAAGGCTCTGGTAAGTTGGCAAGCAAACTCTGTCATATTTTGTAAAAGCCATACATTAATTATTCATGCATAAAGTGCATGCCTGCCCACATCAGTTTTTATTGTTTGACAAGCTAAAGCCTGAAAGCTACAATAAGCAAGAGCAAAAGAGATGTAGACTAAGGCCCTTTGCCCCTTTCTGCCCTTTAAATACAGATTTTCATGTTTACCAGAGCTATTCTGCTGTAAGTGTGAGCCTAAACCCCCAAAGAGAAGTGACGTAAAATGTCATATGGATGTGATGAGCTGTTTGTGACAAAACCATCTACTTTCATACTTTCCTTGAGCCACACTTCTTAATATGGCCAAAGCCTCTCAATAAATCAGCTGATGTCATGCACCCCATTAGGGGTGATGACAGACTGACAGACATTATTTTAAAAAGCAGAGGGTGGTGCTGTGCAATTAAAACTGCAGTATATTGCACGGACAGGGAGAACCACAAAGACAAAAAAGCAAACAAACAAAAAAACCCAAACGGTTAATTGTTCAAAGATATATATATATATATAATCATGTTTTAATATTTGTATTTTTTACTAAAATTATTGTAAAATTGTTCTAATCAAACAAATATGAGGTTTTGTATAATTACTTGCAAACATGTACATGCAAACATGTTAAAATTATATTAAAAATCCTAAATTTGTAAAAAATTACAAAACCCTATTATGGTACTAGTGAAATGGGGGTGCAGTGGTCAGCACTGCTACTTCACAAAAAAAAAAAAAAATCCTGGGTTTGAATATCATTTGTGTGGATTTTTTATTGATTTTTCATGTTCTCCCTGTGCATGCGTGGGTTTTCTCCTGGTACTCTGGTTTCCTCCCGCAGTTCAAAACTATGCATATTGGGTTAATTAGCAGTTCTAATTTGACCTTAGATGTGAGTGTGTGCGTGCATTGGTTGTTCCTTTTGAGTGTCTCTGTGAAGGACTTGCGACCTGTCCAGGGTCTACCCTGCAGCTTCCTGTTGACCACTGGAGCTGCAGCTCCCTGCAACCCTGAACAGGATTAAGGGGGTATACAAAATGGATTAACTTACTGATGAGCTGTTTAGGAGCCAAAACAAACAGCTATTTTTGCTGATCTGAACAAAATAAGCTAGCTCACTGAAAAAAAAGCCAGAAAAAAACTCAGCTTAAAAAAGTTTGCTTCCTCAGATCAAAATAAAATCATTTTTTGCCCAACCAGGGCATAAAATGCTTAAATAAAAAGCTAAGAATTTGTCTGCATGTATTTTGTTAAAGCTTCTCTGAAGTCTTAATTGCTGAATATACAACTGCATAACCGAACAGATGTTTTGCTACTTGCGGCAGTTTTTCTTTGATTAACGTCTTTGCTTTTTGTACTTTGTATCAAAACAAAATAAGTTAAACCTTTGCTCAAGCAGGTAAATTTATATGTCATATTAAAGAAGTACAGTTGTCTCATTGAAAGCAAAGCTGTTTTGGCAATTAAAGCCTTGATGTGGGTGGTTTGCTTTTGTGTTATCCAAAGTATTAATGAGTGTTCAGGCAGTCAGAGAGGATTATTCAGCTGAATAACACTAATTTGAGCTGTGCGTGCAAACTGTAGAAATCAATGAGCGAGAACAGAGGGGAGGAAGTGACTAAACCAACAACCGTGGTTTGAGCTGCTTGAAAAATAAATGAGTAGCATCGGGGTGAGGCCATGGAGTTGTGGAAGAGATGTGCAGCAGCAACTTTGCACAAAATTGACTGCATAAAAGTTTGGGTGCATAACTTGAATAATCAATACGGCAGTGAGAGATCAAAGGTCGGTTGAAACATGATTTCACACTGCAGGGCAGATCCTTTCTTTTCAGTAGCTTGAGGAAAGTTCATTTACTCAAGTGCTTGCTGTCACGCATGGATTTTGATCATGATGTTTGTTCTATTCTTGTCTAGGTTACTTATTTTAAATGAAAACAAAACCAAACAAAAAACAAAAAACAAAAAAACAACTGAGAAAGTAATTGTAATGCATAAATAGGAAGTTAGATTATTCTCTTGCTGTTTGTGCCCACACATGCACATGCCCAAGTATGTAAGCAGGCCTGAAGGTGGGATGGGTTTATGTAGCTTTTCCGAGGTGCTTTTAGAAAAATATTAAATAAATAAATAAACATTGAAAACCACTGACATGAGGTTCTTTCACAAAAAAACCTAAGGCAGCCTCTGTGCCATTTCTGAATGGACCGAGGCAGCGAGGGCGGTTGAAGACAACCCACCCCTGATGCACCTTTGTGCTGCCAAGTGAGGTCATAACAGAGCTAAAACGGCCGACGTGTGAAAAGGTAAGCTGGCTTTGCGACTCAATAATGTGATGAAATGATGATATATGGTCTGTGCAACCATACAGTTGAGGGATTAAGCAACACCAAACAGATTTATTACCAAAGGAAGACCGGTGATGGCGCACAGCAACTTTGCATTTAGTTAAAATAAAGATAAAAATAACTTAACCACAGAGAGAATTGCTAAACTGAGTTATAGCATCATGTTTTGAAAACATTTAATGCAATGTGTTCCATGTCTGCACAGCTAAGTTCTGCTCCATTTCGCTTTCATTTGTTGCGTCATTTCTGAAAGCGCTCATGACCGGCTTCATCAGTGATTTATAAACGGCCAGAGGCAGCATAAAGACATACCGGTTTTTGCGGCCATTTCGTGGAACTGTTTGGTGGAAGGGCCTACAGATGCACTGTAACCCTTTTGATTTACTGCTTCTATCTGTTTTAGTCCTTTTTGTGTCACATTTGCCATCTAGGTACAAACGTACAGCAAATATTTCAGACCAGTGCTGAAAGTTATACAGTGTAACCTATTTTTTTCAACTTGATTTCACTTAACTTTTAAACCTGAATAGGAGAATCTGAAGTGTGCATGGCCTATTATTTAGCAGATTTTTTGTGTTGTTTATCTCCGTGTTGAGCTAAAGGTCAGGGCGTAATCATAGACCTAAACATCACTCTTGCACATAGACAAAGCTGCTGATAAGCTGGAGGAAAATGTCAGCCAGACATAGAGTGCTGATTGTTCATTAGAACATGATGGAGAACAAGGCTGAATGAGTTCAGTTGGAACCTCAGGTCCTTCAGCTCCTCTTGACAAGGTCACACACTCCAAGCGCATCAAATACTAAATACTGATTGTGAAGAGGAAAAGAAATCATCATAATTTTGTATGTACTTTATGTGTGTGTATGCTACACGTGTACAATTCCTTTCAAATCTTTGGTCTTAGGTTACCATTGTTTAGTTGTTGCTAATAACGCAGACATTTTACTCTATCTATGTATGTGTTTTGTTTGTTCTCAGAATCAGTAACAACCTGTCAAGGCCTTCAAGGTATTCAGAAAAAGGTACGCAGAAAAAACACAAGATAAAAAAAAATAATACTTTTTTAGTTTCAAAGTTTAACAACCCTAAACAAAAACATTTTATTTCAGTCACTTTCATTGAAAAAAATAAATTAAATTTAAAAATCCATGGTTTACTTGTCTATAATGTAACAATGTAAGAATGGCTTGATTTTGTGTTTTCTGTCCGAGTTGGTCTAAGAAAACAGCAATTCAATCTGGTAGTATCTGTAGTTCAACTAGGACTTCATATAAGTTTATTAATCCAGTCAAAATTAAAATGTTTCTCCAAACTGAGGCCATTCAAAGAGCTATCTACAACAAATAGGATACAGTATTGTCCATAAACCTTCCATAGAACCCAATTCGAAAGATCTGAACTATTGCTTTAGGATAAGAAATGACTAAAATTGATTGTGGAAGTTTTTTTTTTTTTATGTCTCTCAATTGTGACATCAGGATGTCCATATCCACATGTGTTTAGAACAGTGAAAATGCATTTTCACAAAATTAACTTAGTATGTGTTTGTAATAATAAAAAAAAAATACAACCTGGTTGTGTTGTGAATGACTAATACCGCATATGCTGAACTGGCTTGCTGTGCTCTGACAATGATACATCTCTTGTATAGTGGGGTTCGGTAATGCCATGCAGCTCAGTGCCACTGATTTACTGTTGTCCTTGCTCCATGCTATGCCTCCACTGTGCTCACACATACTCATCGGAGCCAAGCCCTTTCCTTGTCAAATCAGTTTCTGGACTGTCGCCAGGTTGTGTACACATGTATGCATACACGAGAGCCCCACAGATGTAACTGCACACAGGCCAATTTTTCAAATCCACTCCTTCTTTCCCTCAAGTCACTTATCAGACATGACGACGCAGCCGCAGCTGAAGACGAGCTAATGAGACGGACCCTCACAGGTAAACGCAGGTGTTATTGAAAATATGTTATCCTCACAGCCAGAGCAAGTGACGCAAATGAGAGCAAGAAAAGTGCTGGTGTCTGCTTCTCCACGCAGGTGAATTGATTAGTGTTGCAACCGTAACTGATCAGAAACAACCCATCTCTGTGATGCTGTCTCCTGCTCTGTGTGTGACTAGAACCCCTTCGTGGCCACCAGAGTCATGGTGCCATGTTTACCCCGAATTGGATATCTATCACCTACCTCTGTGTGATGTTGGATCAAAGAGGCACTGAGACAAACAGTATGTCAAATATGGTACTGGATTAATGCTAGATTAATGCTGAGACTGTTGTTGTGTTACTCATAGCTGGGAGCTGTTTTCCCTCTTGGGAAAATGAATTCCCTTAATGATTTTGCTCAGTAGCTCTGGGCAACATCATATGACTTCTTCTCTCTGCCCTGACAGAAATAAAAGGTATGCTTTAGTTTATTGTTGCTGTCATTCTACTGTTATTCTTTTCAAGTCTGTGTAGGTAGATGAAGCCCCAGATCTGACAGTTTACTGGGGTTCACATTTATGCTTGCATTAAAATGAACTATACAGGCTTGTTTATTAATATCCATGGCTGATGTCTAACATGCCTTAAAGGCTGTGTTACAGAGACTAAGAATTAAAAATGTACAGATACAGCTTTTTACAACAAAAAAGAAAATGTTTTTAGAAGAAAACCCAAGAATGGGAAAAGAAGAGAAACTATGCAGCACATATGAGCAGGAAGGTGTGACTTATGCTCCTGTGGTAACCCAAAAAATACTCATTTCAAGGTCAATTCTGGTCTTTTTAAGGTGCATACGTAGAATGAATGAAAACATATGTTTCTGAACTTTTAAAATTCTAATTCATTATCAAAAAATGTATCTTACTAAAGCATTTTTGGCAATTAAAAACTTCTTGTCACCATAAAAGTGCTCTGATCTGAGGTCTGCTTACAGAAGCAATTCCCTCCTTGCACTAGAGGGATGTGGTCAGATTGGATTAAGGTTGTGCATCTGTAGTCTGTTACAATCATTCACATAAAAAAAGAAAGAACAAATTGTCCATGCTTCCTTTCGATGTTCAAAATTGAAGCCAAGAGATCCCGTTTACAGTCGCTGCCACGTTGTATTTTTTGGAACTAGAGCATGCACACTACGTGGGAATTTTAGTCGCACCAACTCCTCCCAACACATTCATGATGTCACATGAGCTTTCTTTTGACCATGCAATAACTAATTGCAGGTAAACATATAAGAAAAAAAATAATCTTTGAACATACTGCAGCAAGGCAAAAAATGCATGAGTCAATAGGGGTAAAGTCTATTTTATTTTTTGCAAAGGATAATGTCTCATTTGTTTATGTAGCATGCAGGACTTAAAACTTGTACTAGAACCAGCCTATGGGGATTCTGGTAACCATTGCCAATTTAACTTCTGGGTTCCCTTTGGACGTCTTCTTTACTTTTACAGTTGAGAACAATCTGATACATTAAAGGTATATGAGCAGCAGATACTGAAACAATACCATTCCGCTTCTAATCGTGACATGATGTGATACAATGTGAATTTTGATTCAACACATCAACACACTGACAGGGTGGTGCAATGACAAAAAGTTGCTCTTCAACACACACACACACACACAAAAAAAGAAAGACATTGTGGACTTTAGGAGGAAAAAATCTGACATTCAGCCTCTCTGCGAGGACTGTGTGGAAAGGGTCTGACTTTTGTTTCCTGGGTCTCCATATCCCAGAGGATTTCAAATGGGGCGCCAACACAGCTGAGCTGGCGCAGAAGGCCCAGTATGGACCTTATTTCTTGTGAGTACTCAGGATAAAAAAAATATTACATAAAACTGCTGGTGTCCTTCTACTGTTGCTTAATCGAGAACCCTCTGAAATACTGCCTGGTCTTGTGGTTCTCCAGCTGCAAAGCGGCACAGAAGAAAGCGCTCCAGGGGCTCATGGAAGATGCCCAGAAGATAGTCAGTTGCCCTCTCCCCTTACTGGAATAGCTTCAATGTTCCTACTGCAATAAGAAAGCTCAAAGGATGTTGTGTGACCCATCGCACCCCACTTATAAACTGTTTGACCTGCTGCCATCAGGCAGACGTTACAGGATAATTAGGGCCAGAACAACTAGAGTCAAAAATAGTTACTACTCCACAGCCTTCAACTTAATGAATGTTGCCAAACAGTGATTAAGGGGACTACAGTAACCAAGGGAATGGGCAGTAATTCAGGAACTGGTAAACACCGGACAGACTTGTATTTGCAGGGGTTTCTATTTTTTATTTCTATAACTTGAAAATTTTAAACATGTTTAATAACTTCTGTTTATCATAGTGTCTTCTTTAACTTATAAATGTTAACTATGTTTTATAACCTTTATGCTTAGTTTTTAATATAATTTGTTTATTTTTCAGTGTTTTTATTACTCACTTTTATTGCTTTTTATTCTTTCATTTAGGACTGCACAACTGTACCAGCTACAATGACAATAAAGCAGTCCCAATTCTGATTCAATGCAATGCAAGACACACCAAAGCAAAGGAGTGATTCAGTGTTGGTGAGTGAGATTATTTTGTTTTCTTACCAAATAAAAAAATGGCCACTCCCAGACAGGTATTGCTTTAAAATTCCTATATACCTTTATAAAATATAAGGATAAAGAATTGGGACAATAAATGTGTTTTTTTTTTTTTTCAGAATTTCGGTGTAAACTTAAAAAAATACTCATGGGAGCTGTACTAGAATCATGTTTAACTTTTGTCTCTGCTCCATGTTCTTCTTCAACCTTGTTAATGTGGTTTGCGACAATCTCTGTGACCGCCCCTATATATTATCATTCAGTATGACTTATTTTCTGCCATTTTTGTGCTTGCTCACTGATACAATCTGCTGCAGGATGTGACATATAATGATTTTATGTGTGTGCACGTCTGAGTGTGTTTGCATTGTAAACATGTGCCCATGAGTATCTGCACAGCCATATAAATCTAAATAGAACATTTTTAGGATGAGGGTAATTTGGTGAGGAGGGGTCCATGTCTGTCTCAATACGTGAACAGATGCATCTTCAGTGTCCCCCATTTGGCCACAGACTTCTGCTACATCCTAAACTGCAGAATGGAGCTTTATTATATTTGTGCATCCAGTGTGTAAAAAAAATAGAAAATAAAAGTGCACTTGGTTCCCTAATGGAGTGCTCCAGAGCCAGGCAGGAGTGGCTGCTGGCTTGTTTACTGACTAGCACAAGCTAGCACAAGCTAGCACTTTTGTTATTAATCCCAGAGAGCACAGAGTGAGAGAACGGCAAATATAGTGCAGGGGAAGGAGGCTATATTGTTCTTATATCACAATGGATGGATTTTCTTCTTCTTCCTCTTCTTTTTAGGAGTAAAGGTAAAAGCCATCATCCCAGAAATCTTTTCTGCTGCCTTTTTGTCTCTCATGTCCATTAAAAATGTTGTCTTTCCTTGCAGACGCTAATGCAAACAGGGTATTTTGTGTCTTCATGGGGTAATTTATTGCTTCCATTTTCGCTCAGTAAAAACATTGCACTGCTGTTAGTAAAAGTAAATGTGACCTGTAGCTCCAGCGTGGATACAGAATACTGTACTAACAAGCACACACGGGAGAAGGTCATAAATGTTACAATAAAAACAGGTTGTAATTTGGCAGCAAAACAAGCTAGAAAGACAGAACTAACATATTAGGACAGATAATTATTATATAGCAATTATCCTATTACAATTAATATTACTTGAATCACTTTGCACACATAATAACAAGAACTTGAATATGTTTTCAGGCTTTCTTATGAATTATAGTACTAGAGCCAGTCATAAAAATATCAGTTTCTGTACTGAGTGAGATGGTGACATAGCTGACACTTATGAGCGAGTAGGTGTGGCATAGAAGAGGGCACAGAAATAACTACAGACACTTCTGAGGAAGAGTAAAATCGAGGCTTTGCAAGCATAAGAAGAATGGGATAGAAGTAAATTGATGGAATTAATTTTCTTTTTCTTTTTTATTTATTTATTTTTGTCTGCATTTAATGTTAAAGTTGCCCCAAAGATGGTAAAAGAAACAGCTAAATTATATTAAAAAACAAAAACAAAAAAAACAAACAGCAACCCAGTTTTGCAAATGGCATTCCTTAAAAGTTTAATAACTATATTAATATGACAGCTTTAGTTTGGAGAAATAGATATAAGGTCCGAACAGAACCATCGGCTTACAGCTGGTCTGAGTGAGACCCAAAGTAGATTTCAGCCATCTAGTCTCAAAATTTAAAAGTATTTGTGTAAATTTTATTTTAGAAGCGTTGACATCACTGCCAATTTTGCATTACACAAAAACTTATATAATTTCATGGTTATTTTCAAACACAAATTATGTCAATAACAGCTAGCCATCACATTTCCTGTGCATCCTGGGGTATAAAAGGCAGGATGATATTCAATCCAAAATAACTGTAGTGTGCAAACAAATGTCAGTGCAAAGGTTTGTACAATGGCATTTGCAAGAACCACTATTAAAATCTTTGAGATTGGAGTTGTAAATCCACTTTTGGCCAAACACAGACTAGCCATTAGCTTGTCAATATGGTCAGATCTAGTCTCTTGTATTCAAACTAAGATTGTTCAAGGAGTCATTTTAACAAGTGAATGAAAACAAATTAAAAACAGGTAAATGTTCATTTCAAACAGAAAGTGTTGGAGGAGCAAAAACAACCACAGGCTGCATCTGAGATGAACCTTTCCAAACAATATCTCATTTGCTTCTTTTCTTACAGTTACTGCTCGGTTACTGAAAATATTTTTAGATCATCTCATTAAAAATGGCTGTACTCCAGGACTTCAAATGCTGGAAACTGCCCCATCCAAATGTCAGCTGCCCACCACAGATAATCTTTCCACTTCCTAATCATGCATACATTCTCTTTCATCCTTAATTTGCACACTAGTATCATCCACACTAGTCAGATCATTTTTCTTGTCCAGAAAAAGTCACACCATCATCCCACATAGAACATAGAAACTTTACATTTCTTGTTCTTAGGCCTTTATTCAGTCTACCGACTCTGACCTGATGTTTGGTTTAAAATACAATTTTACTGAAAAAAAAAGAAAACAAAAATAACTGTCTTTATCATGATAGAAACATTACATAGACATTTTTCCCTGAGAATAATGCGTTCAACTTCTGGGATTCTGTATTTAGCTGATTCTTTCCCCTTCCTTTTATTCTAATTCATATTAATCATATAATGATCGTCTTTTCTGGTCTCAGTTGCTTGCTAAATTCCAAGATCCTTAGATTTTCTAGTGCACAAAATTCAGACATAATTTAAAAAATGAACAAATAAACGATATCTACAGTAAAACACAGAATTTTGAGTAAATAAATATGTGCTTTGATTTCACAAATATGAGATTTCCTCAACAATCATAACTGTTTACTTTTTGGTCTTTGAAACCACAATATTAAATGTGTGACCCCACATACCTATTGCGCAATCCAGGTTTACCTTGACCTAACGTCTGTTAAAAATGAAAGTTCAGTTTTTCTGGTACCACTAAGTAAAAATAAATTAGGTGTGAGGTTAACTGGTCACTGAAGGGCCCAAACGCAGACAAGCAGGAGGCAGGTGGATGAAGATCAAAGCTCAAACCTGTAATAATATGACAGAAACTATGAGCACCAGGAACTCGGAGTAGGATCTGACCAAGGCTGAAGAAAAACCAAGAAGTATTTATACAGGGAGGGACAATTAGTGAGTGACCACAGGTGTGCTGATTACAACTGCAATACAGGTAATGTGTGAGGACCTGGGAACAAGGATAAAGGACAGGACATCTAGTGGCAATTAACATACAACAAACAGAAAACTAAAACATAACTAAGTAACAGAAATGCTCAAACTGATAATAATCAAAATAAACCCAAAAGTATTTTCAGAATACCCAACAAAAGAACAGGAATAAACACAGACTCTGGCAGTTGTTTGAATTTAGCTTAAATACAACATAACATGTTGCCAAGTAATTTACTTTTGTAAGCTTGCACATACTGTATGTCCAATATCATAAATAAGTACTGTTTGCTCAGAAGAATATTTCTGTTTGGCTTCTCCACTGTACTGTAAGTTCTTTACTGGCTTCAGAATCAATTGACAGTAAAAGGAGCTCACTATGGGGGGAATACAACAGTGACAATATTGTATGTATCGTTTTCTCTGCAGTTTGGTCTTATGACAATCATGTGATTCTGTTGAATTTGCTGTGTTCGTAGTTGATGTATGTGGGGAGCAAGCCTTCCCAAATGCATTAATACCATAACCAGTTCCAGATGGCTGGAACATCTTGTTTCCCTTTCTGTGACTGTCTTAATGCTTTATTGATTGCTGTAGTCCAGGGAACAAAAGCGTGCATGCAATACTGTTGAATCCTTTCACATATGCTTACACACATGTTCCTGCATCGCACACTCTACCATCGCCACACTCTCCCAGCCGTAAACTCACATTCCATTTTTCAAGGTGTGCTGGATTGATTATGTCATGGGCTGATCGGGCATGTCTTTTGTTCATTCTTACTGAAAGAATGGCAGTGCATGCCAGGAAAAGAGATCAGACGTGCACACAATGTAAACAGAAATGCCATTCTGTTTATGTATTTAGTAACAAATCACAAGCAAATATGATAACCATCTTGGAGAGCATTTCCATAAATGATAAGCTGGATGACCAAGGGCGTAGTCTTCTTTTTCTCCTTTAGAAACTCCTAGACCAACAGGTATGAAGTGCTTTGTTGGGATATATGAAACTATAAGGTCTTTTAGACATGATGAGGTTTGGCCATTAAGAGCTTTAGAAGTCAGAAATTTAAATTCAAATCTGCAGGTAAATTAAACATACTGTTAATTTAAAAACTAACTGGACTATAGTGTTTTGAATTTATGATCTGTCATATTTTAAGTGTTTGAGTAGCTAGACTTTATGGTTCTCAGGGTGATATGCTTTCACCCAGCTGTTAAATGATTTGTTTCACAGAGTCAGGAAAAGGATCACAACACAAATTATAATTCATAACAAGACATTTATGTCACTCCCACTTGGTTGGCTCTCTTTTTAACTTGGACTGTTTCTCATCTTAACAACTTTTGTTATAAATTGCATCCAAATAATCAGCAGGGCTGCTAATTTCCAGAAGTTTAATTTTGGCTCACAGCAGCTGTTTAATTTTTTTGTCTCTGCAATATAGCCATGATGAAATATTGCTTGAAGTCATGCCAGGCCTGGGGCTAAGAAAAATGCCACACCATAAAATCTGCTCGCATTTGACACCTACGCGGACCCCTTAAGGCACTGATAAAGTATTGTATATGCAGAGAATAAAATACTGCAGGAGATATTGTCCATTTGATAGCAGATCCTTGTGGCTATTCCTCTTTTTTAATAATTTCTTACTTATACTACCTAAGCAACAGAGGTGTTCTGTGTCTGGGGGGCTTCAGCATTCTCTCCTAATATTAAATTTTTCCACTTTGTGGACCACAACATGTTCCACAAATCAATTAACATAGAGGTTGAAGTTTTATTCAATAGGCCTTGGAATTCGACGTTCACTATTAAATAAATGGAGGCCACATGAAACAAGTGTTTGTGTTTGTGCCCAACTGTTGGAAATCATGGGAAAGACAATAATTACACAAAAGCAAAATATAAACCTCTAACACCTGAACAAAAGCAACATGGGTGACAGTGGGGTAAAGCAAGGCATGATGGACTGGCTTGTGTTAGATGAAGGTTACATCAGGTAAATCACAAATCCACCCTTTTCATTTGATCTATTGATTAAATAGGCCAATAAGAACTTACATGCAATCTTATGGGGATTTGCAAGCACAAATAGCAGCTGCAGCAAGCTGTAGCTCTTCTTTTGCAGCCTGGGGCACCTCTGGCAAAAATAAAATAAACATTTCTATCTGAATAACCATGTAATGCAAAACTGACAGTGCCGTAAAATAATATAAACTAGTGTTTGCATGAATCACTATGAATCTTTTTGAGATTGGAGTTATTTTGGAGATGCCAGCAATCCACTTCAATTTATTTTTGTTTGGACTAGCTGTTAGTTCATCAATCCTCCAATCTGTAAAAAAAAAACATTTCTCCAAAATGAGGCTGATCAAATAAACCATCTACAACAGATAAAATATTAGTTCATAACATTGCCACAGAAGCATATGTCAAAAATTCTGAACTACCACTTTAAAGGGATGTTTCTGATTGCCACTCAGTTGTTTTTGTTAATTTTCTTCTCTAAGTACAGTATTGTACTTAGAGACAGTATTGTTGTCCAACAAAATCAATACTACTGTCGCCTCCCATTAATACAATCATTAATAAAATCTTAGCAGATAATTTGGTTGTAACAATCATGCACCTTGTGGTGAAATTCATATTTATTTGTAAATATGAAACTTAATAAAGTGCTGAAAAAGGGATATTGTGTAGACTGCATTGCGAGTCATGTTTCTCAGCTAGCAACACAATAATCAAAGTAATTACTTTGTAGAAGCAGTGAACAGTATCTGATTGTTTACTTTTAAAATTTAAAGCATTACTTGAATCAATGCTTATCACCAACTGTCTTCAGTGCCAGAGTGTCAAAACTGAGCTCATCTTATGTTTATAACAGAGTTACAACTGGTTTGGTCAGATAATGAAAACACCATCATGTGCATTAATGAGCAACAATGAGAGATCTCATGTGACCTAATTAGGACTTGGAATATGTGTTACAAATTCCTCTTAGCTACTACCATGCCAAATTTTAGTTCAATAGCTGTAAAAACGACTGTGTTATAGCTACTTTTGTCTTTGAAAAGTTTGATCAGCTGTGACTGCCTTCTTGAACTGTGCTGACTCCATCATCACAGACAAACAGCCCCCCCCCNCCCCCCACACACACACACACACACACACACACACAAACACACACATACAGGCAATGGCATTATTGTCCACTGTTCATGGTGGCGGGTGATCGATAATGTTTTGCAGTACTGACTGTGACAACATCAAAGACACAAAAGTTGACTTTTGAAGGTAAAATTCAGCTGCCTGTCAGTTGTCCAAACCATCCAAATTCATGAGAAGTCTGAGGGAGCTGTTTATCAGTGGGTAAATAGGTCAATGATTCAAACTCCAGCCAACTGATGTGAAGCGAACATGGGCATAACAATGAACCCCACACTGACCCTGATAAGCTAGAGGAAGAAGACAAAACAAGAAGTGTGTGAAGGGGTGAATAAGTAACACAATATAAAGTGCTACTGGTTCTAAATGAGGTCAAATGTGCTATACAAGCGCTTTACTTAACATGCAGATGGTTCGAGAGTACAACTTATTCAAATAGACTACAGATGTGCAAGAGCATTACCATTTTGAATGCAAATTAAATAATTATGTTGCTCTGAGAATTATTCATTATCTTTACTGATGAACTAGTTGATTTGAACTGCTGCATTCTCTGACCTCTTAGAGTCAATTAAACTGCTGTTTATATTCAAGTGCAATGGTAATAGTAGTACAGTTAAATAATAACTACAAAATCAAACTGCATATCAAGTATGCTCCTTTTATATTTTGAGTACATTATTCTGGTAACACATTACAAACGGTACTTTGTTATAGCAGAGATGAATGTATGATTGTTTAACACGTTTGCCAAGTTTTGTAGTATTTTGTTAATTGGGGAACAACTGTACTCTAAAACAGAGATGCTCCCCATTTTTAACAGAAGTGTTGTCTTCCTTTGGTTTTCTTCATCAACACTGCTCAAATACAGACAACTATGTGTACTGTCCCATTTAGGTTTGAGCAAATAGTGTTGCCAAAATCACTGAAATAAGAGTGCAATAAAATGGCCACCAACTGCACTATAGGCAAGATTTTTGGCCGTCATTTTCTTAGGTGCTAAGTGCATTACTCTGTACTGTTTACATGTCAAAGCCTCACATTGTTAACCCCTTGTATGTGCTGTATACTGAGTCATCAGTTTAGAAATGCATAGAAATTGCCTTATTTTACACAAGCCTCCCACCAAGCCTTAGCAGGGGCAAAATGCTGACCCGGCACACTAACACCGCAGTAATAAAATTAACAACTGCTGTTACAGTTCTACCCAGACCGGTATCTATCTGCACTTTAAGTACTCTCCAAATCAACTCCAATAACTATAACAATTGATGGTAAAAATTGGGCTCCTTTGCTGAGGCTTTTTTTTTTTTCTCTGATCTTTATCATCTGTTTCCATGCTGGCAGTATCTATGGATGCCGAGGTAGTTTCTCTAAAAATGGTGACACACATTTTTGTCTCCTTAGCGTAGATTGCATTTTGGCTGCTATTCTAGTGTATCCGTTTCAGTGGCCCAAACATTTTCTTTTTGTTCTGAGGTTTTTCAATTAAAACATAATCTGGTAAGAAGATATTGTTACCTGGAAAACACATAATTATTTTAAATGTGAAACTGAGTCAGCATTGGTTGAAACTCTTAACTTTTATTCTAAACTACTGAAAGGTTGACACAAGAGAATGTGATAATTTTGATTATTTAAACTCATTTAACCAGTGGATTTGGGTGATTTATCTATAAAGAAATTTCTGTCGCAATGTTCATGTTTTTGCCTTTACAGCTGTATTGCATGAGGTGGTCTTAATGCAAAGGTTGTGTTCTTCCACTCAGCATGTCACACTTGACTACATTTTGCTATTGGCAAATAATGAAAAAAAAAATCCCCAAACCACAATATCTTAGTGCTTCCGTGCTGTTTTTTTCTTTCCCACAATCTGGTGAGCAACATGTGTTCTAGTCCCTGCGTGATGCAATTTTTGGTACTACCAATTGCTAATACCACAAGACCAGCTGGGGTATAAAATGCTTAGAGGTAAAAGGATAAAAAGATGAGCACAGTGACAAAACAGTGTTTCTTATAGTTACACATAAAGGTCTATTGAAGGATGGCTGTACTTGTGAAACAGTGCCTGACTGCTTTGAGAGAATGTCAGCCTGCTGTATGCAATTCTGCTGACAGCTCAGGATCTTTCTAATAAGTGGCTTCCTTGTTTGGCACATGCAGAGAAAGGGTGTAGGGAGAAAGGAAAATGACTTTCTCACCTCGCTAACCTACTGAATTTCACTCCTCGTTGACGCTTGACTGCTCACCGGGGTGCTCTATTGCACACATTCATGCCACAATGTATGAGATTTAATAGGAATTGCCTGCATATGTCTTTACTGCGTGTCAGATTAAAACCTAATGTCTGACTCATGCAGCATTATCTCTTATTTCCCTAAATAATGACCATTAAAGGGCCAATAAGTAAAGTTTTTACAGCCTCATTGAACAAAATGGCCTACATATATCTGTGAAGGCTGATTAGAATGTTCAAATAAAAAGACATTAAATAAATTATAATTATTAAGCTGAGACAATTATGAGGCGGAAATTCAAGAGGCAGATATCTATATGTTTTGGTATATACAGAATAATGGGAAGTAGCTCTGAAAAGAGCCACAATTTTCCTTTCTTGACATTTTTCTTGCGTAAACTGCAATCGAAATACAATGTATAAGAGGCAAGCAATGTCAATTTTCTCACCAAAGCAAATTTTAAATAGGTAGGTAGGTAGGTAGGTAGGTACGTTTATTTATATAGCACTTTTCAGCACAAGCCAACTCAAAGTGCTTTATTTGAGTAGACATTATTTAAATATACATAAAGAATGTGGTTTGTAACAAAATTTAAAGAAAAATAAAAGTAATTGTATTAAAAAAACAAACAATAAAAACAGTGTGAAATCAGTATATAAAATAGTTGTTTTTTTGTTAAAAGAAACAAAAAAGCATTAAATAGCCCCCCTCGAAGGTTTGCGTAACGTCTGCCGCCTTTAATGCTGAAGTTTTAAGTGAAGATTTTGCACAATCTGTTATCACTCAAAGTGTTGGGGATGACTCTCATCTACTATCACACCAGATTATTAGGTTATGACTGTGCACTGGAAGCTATGAGCAGTTTGTAATGTTGACAGGTGTTTTTTTTTAATGTTTAATTTTTTTGTCATTGCAACTGTAAATCTAATTTTTTCTCTATTTTTGTGCTTAAATCCTCTGATATTTACAAACAACTAGTTGTCTATCATTCCTCCCTTGTTTTTCATTGTCACTTACTTACATTTTTGATAGAAACTCCTATAGAAGATAAATTATTTACTAGTCTCTAAAAACCTCAGAAGACAGAAATTCAAGGCTCGATCATTGAACTCAGTTTTCATGCAAAGTAGTGGGTGATATGCATTCCCTCAAGAAATGCCAGCTTCATTTTCTCTTTTAATTTCTGCATCTGGTCTCTCACTTAAAAAATGATGTTCTGTAAAAACAAAAAAGTATCATCAGTGCCCACACCCCTATGTGATTCTCATTTCCAGTTTTGGAAGTTACTGCCCTTACTGTATCCTTCAAGGGTGTGAGCCTCACTGTACGAACTTCGAAATGAAAAGAAGAACAACAATTATTGCGTATGCAAATCTGCAACCCTGAGACCAATGCCTTTGTTCCTTGAATCTGGTTGTCACTAGTTTTAATTAGCCAACTCCCTTTAGTGGAAGTCCTTATCAACGGCACAATAGAAACATATGAGGGGACGAACAAGCTAACAAGGGCCTTTAATCAATGGCTGCCACACAGGCACCAGGCAGTGTTTAGCAAAACCCTGCTCACATTAGCTGCCTTCATTGTTGGTATAATACTTCAATATAAAAGTGCGTGTATCTGTATTTGACTTTTATTTGTTCTTTTGTTGTTTGGGTATACTGTTTTCTGTGCTTGAATTCTCTTGCAGTTTACTAAGAGAACAGTGAGGACGATTTTCTTGATGCTTCGTAATGAGACAAAAGTAAGATCACTCAAAAGGCATGTTTTTATGGGACAGAGGCAACTCAACATTGAAATATTGTGACGTTTTATTGGAAGTTACAGCTAACCCCTTGACAGATAAACCTGCAATGTGCCTTGCAAATACCCCCATGCCAAGATCCCATCGGTTGGAACCTTTCTGCAGCTCATTTGATTCTCAGTGTGGAGTCCAATTAGGCCTTGGCTCAAATCAAAGATCCTCCCTGTATCAGACTTCCTTAATCTTTGAAAGTCCACTCCCACTCAGAGGCAAGGTGATTGATTTGTATTTAGGGTCTTCTTGTTTTGTTTTTTTTTTCCCACCCTCACAATGGAAAGAAGATCTTCATTCCCAAAAGATGTGATTGTATTTCTGTCCCACCTTCTAAGCTTTTAGATGCTCTAATTTTCTTCTACCTGCTTGTGTGTGCTTTTGTGGAAAGTAGTTACAGTTTTTTTTTTCCAATTGTTATTCAATAACCTTCACCGATATCAATCTGTGACAGCAAATGCGTCGAGATCTACAATAGCTATGTCTCCACTCTATTAGTCCATATCGGTGAAGTAGATGTGTGTGTGTGTGCATGTGTGTGTGTAGGCTTTGGACCAGACTGATGTGTTTGTCTCTCTTTGTTGTTTTCCATCCTTTGTTTCATGCTGTTGTTTGGATAGCATGGACTAGCTGGAGATTGGAATAAATGGGGCTTTTAGGAGACATCCGTTATATGCTGACACAAAGCCATTATAAAATGAACAACTCCATGTGTGTCTCTGGTTGTTCGTGTGTGTGCGTGTGTGTGCGTGCACACAAGTCTCGGCAAGTGCAATATATTTATGTTGGTGTGATGTTTTGTGGGAAAGAATCGTGGGTGGTGCTTTGATATTACACTATGTTCAGGCATATATATTTAATATCAGTTTATGTTTTTATACATTTTGCCAGTGTTAAATTTCACAAGCTGGCAAAGAAGGCAGTGGCATCTTGATACCATATCTACAGCCAGGCAAAAACTCAAGTAACAAATAAATAAATTTAGCAAAATCAGCAAATTTAGGAAAATGTTGCCTCAAATGTTTTTTTTTACTGAGGAAAACTAAGATTTCTTTAAAAATGCCTTCCAATGTGGATATTTTCAAAACTGTTTCTGCTGGATCCATGTAGACCTGACTTTTGAAAAACAATGACATAAATCTATTGTGTGCATGCCCCTTTGTGCACAACAAACTACAGAAAGAATGGAGAAATTTTTTACCCATTTTTGTTACATCTGTCTTTTTTTATATTAATCCTGCGGGCATTGAACTTTGTGTACTAAAATGGTTAGTAACTGAGAGGAAATACAAGTGACTCTGCAAGCTGTGCACATATAAAAAAGCTGTGCTTTTTAAAAATTAGCAGCTTGGCCCACCGGTCGCTTGATTACAAGCACTCAGCACTTCAGTGTGACTGCAATGCAAAATTTGTGTATTTTTTTGTAGTATTGACTCAAGTTTGAGTTGGCAACTAGTCTCCAAAAGTCTCAGCTCAGTGAGTTACTAGTTTTAAGATTATATATATTTTTTATGTTTGTTGATTTGATGTCTTTAATGTTGACTTTGTTGCCACCTACTTTTGCGGCATGGATAGTTTAGCATTTTGCTTCTAATTCTGGTTCGTAATCTGAACAAAGGTTTTTTTTTTGTTTTTTTTTAAACAAACAAACAAAAAAATCCTGGATGTTGTATCAGTATATAAAAAAAGGTTGTTTTATTGGGCTTATGTGCTGAGAACCACTGAGTTTTGTTGAAACGTGAACAAAAACTCTTGCAAATGAACAGGATTTGTTCATCTTTTTATATATTTTTCAGAAGGAAACCTGCCACATGAGACATGTTCTCTCAAGAGGAAATACTGTGGTGCCAGAGAAGAGCACATGGGAAGCGAGACATGATACAGAATTACAGTTATTTTAAATTACTGTGTTTTTCACAGTAACTTGTGGATGAGTGGTTTAGCTGTTTACTCGTGATTGCTTTTGTATTATATACTACCAGTTTAGTACTTACTTGCAGTAAAGCCAGCTATATGGAAAGATGTGCAGGCAAACAGAAAAATGTATGAAGCAACAACAACATTTCAGGTTTTTCTGTCCTTTTCCTCTTTTCAGTTCTTTTTTTTACCGCATGAATTATGGACACAAATTGTTCTTTGTTGTATGATGCTTGGCTATGACTAAGAATATTGCAATACTTTTCTTACTTTGCCATGTCAAAATGACCTCAAGCACAGGATAAAAGTTAAAAAAGAAAACAAAAGAAACAAACAGCACGAATGTCTTTATTGTTGTTTCGTTGTCCAAGGCACAAACTAATAGCGAGCACATGCAAAATAGACTGAAACATTGTTATTTCTACAAAGCTCTGCATTTCAAGTCCACACAGATTCACCACAAATTGATTTCTTAAGATTTTCCTTTCTTTTTAATGCAAAAAAATGCTGTTTTTATTTGAAAAAGAGGTGCAAATGTTCAGAAAATGACAGTATTTTCAAAGAGTACAAAGGTGAGCAGGCATGGCCTAAATAACAATAGGTAATCCAATTATACAAACCTGAAAAGAAAGTGAGTGACAGAAGATTGGATTTCTTGATGACCTGCCTTTTCCTTTTCTGTTTTTACTTCTAAATAATATGTTTTTATTTTCTTTTTTCATCACAAAGTCATTAGTAACACTTTACCATCAGATAATATACAGTAGCATCAATAAACCCTATGATTGTTATACAGTTAATCAGTATTGATATAACTCTGGAGCAGAGTATCAGTACTGCAATTACAGGCTACCCAAGTTTGTGATTCAACATTTGCTTGTATGACCGTATTTTATTAAATGCACTCTCTGGAAGAAGTTGCTTTTTTCTTAACATATTTACAACAATTATTATAGCACAGTACATCTCAAAGGTTGGCTCCATATTGAGATATTTGGACACTGTCATAAAATATTGCCATTTAGATGCTTGAAATTTAATGAGAAGTTGTTATTAACCTGTCTATTTATATCTAAGTGCTGAGCATTCGTTTGCTTGTAACAATCATTCACTTATTTGGCATTTATTTATTTATTTGCCTCTTTTTCTGCTGCGGCTTATTTTCCTCTCACATTATATCTTTGAACTTAACAACTTGGAAAATGAATGTTCTCAGCCTTGTTAGGATTCAGGGGCCTGGTGTGCACGCTTTAGTGAGTATGCGCAGTGGTGTTTGCCTTTATGTGTTTGTTTGCAAAGCACATTGATGGCGCAACGATGCTTTATGACGCTTCATAAAAATAAATGGTCTCTGTCTGACTTCGGATATAATGGTAAATATGTAAAAGTGCCTCATTTATTAGTTAGCTTCTGCTCTGCAAGCGGGGGAAGTGGATTTGGTGTATTTAGTATCTGACTGTTGCCCTAAGTAGAAAGGATTATTCTAATGCTCTGTCAGTAGGAAGGCCTAGCCTAATTCCCTTTTCTATTACTGATATCCATTACAAAAGCTCCCCCAATAAATGCCTAAATTTCAAGTTAGAGACATTTCTCATCCAATCTTACAATGAGCTTGTCATCACAGGTCAGAGAATGTGGGCAAATTAGAATAACTAGATGTGTTTGGATTTGTATGCAAATACATGAACATGTCCACTGAATGTGGATTTTTTTTTACTTAGAAGGAGGATGTTGGTACTCCGTGAGCAGAACCAGGATAGTATGAGGGAGACTATGTAAAATAAAATAAGATAAATAAACAATTTTAGGCTCATGGAAACACACATTTGGAAGGGTCAAAGCAGATATCTTGGTGTTCTTGGTATGAAATGCTCTTGAAGACAAGTAAAGACATGTCAATAGTTATGAGAGACTAGGGATCCCATTTGTATAATTTGTATAGGCTCAGGTGAGTTCTGATCACACTAAAGTGCTACTAAAAACCCTAATGCTAGATGAGAGTGGCATCAGATCACACAGTGCCAGCTTACAGAGCTCATTCTGGTTCCTTTCTATTCCTGCAAGTACCACAAAGGGCACCTAAGTATTGGAAGCATAAATAAATAAAGTACCCAGACGCTGAACAGTGTTTGCTATTATGTCAAAGAATTGTTTCCATGAAAAGAGATGGCACTAGGATTGGTCGTATTTTAAAAAAAATTGCATCATCATTTCCACTGGAAATGCAAGAATCACATTAACTTGATATTAGCAATATGGCAAATGCAAATGGAGGTGCAACAACCAATTAATCAGACTTCTGATTAATTATGTTTCAGCTAACGGTGACAAGAGCCAGGTTAGCTGCCCTCCAGACGCAGCATGTGATGCACTCTGATATGCATTTTACAGTCAAAAGTAAAAATAAAATAAAAAATAGAAAGAAAAAATTATTCCTCCGAATCTCAAGAGTAAAATTTGCATCTACAAAATGTTTAATATGGCTCTGATTCATTAGTTTGCTGAACCTGACAGGCTACACTTTACTGTGGGCTCTCAGGACAACATCTTCTTTAATGCCAGACATGGAAAAATGTTCATAAAACGGTTTAAACAAGTCAACAAGCCCATGGCCCTTTGACCTCATACAGAGAGCAGATCGTCAGCCAGTGTACATTTTTCAGAGTGTTCCATCTTTTTTAGTATGGCCACACCCAGAGCTTTTACTTTGTAAATCTCAGAACTTTCCATAAAGATGTGGGTATCATCACTGTAATACTTTTTTTAAAAAGCAAATTACATGGCCAAAAACTGACATCTCAGTAACCAGGAAAATGGCAAATGAGCAATTGTTGATGCCGGATTTAGGTCATATTATCTGTCAGACAGAAACATTGACAACTAACTCAGAGAAGTCAAGGCAGATTTTCAAGATCCTGATTTTTTTCGTTTTGCTTTCTCACCCTATGAGTTGTATGCTTGTGTTTGTGAAAAATCTTCTGACACTATTTAGATGTACTTCTTTTAACTCATGTTACGCTACCTAAGCTACTTTAGTTGTACATCTTTCCTTTTCTACATTTCTAAATAAATGCTATCATCTGATGCAGGTTCCCCTTTAAAAAAGGCCAAATGTGGTAGAAGCTATACGCTCTGACTCTGGCTACATGGATAGGAAGAGTCAACAGTGAAGATGGTAATTAATTATTTCAGATTGTGAACATGTTGTCAAGTATTAGATCACCAGTCATACAATTTTCATCTGATGCAGAAGGTTAAAGCATGATCTGTTGAAGACTTAAAAACAAAACCTACTAAAAACAACCACTTAACCAAATGTAGGATTTGTGCATCAAAAAAACAAGATTTTATGTTGAGCCTGATGATTAGCCTGAAACAATCATGAAGAATGTGGCTCCTGAGAGAATAAGTAAGATATCAGTTCAGACAACATATAAAAATACTAGTTATTGCAGATGTGAGAAAACAAATAAACAGAAGTTAAAGGTTTCTAGACTCTATAGGTTCACGTTTCTGGAAGTAGGCTGACTCAGCACATTTTAGGAACATCTCATATCAATTGACAATCTGTCTTTAAGAGAAGTTGCAGAAGACTGTAGATTGTTCCCACTGTGGTTAAAAATAATAAAGTTTTATCAACAAAATTGCAGGCCTGTAAGTATTCTTTTAAAACCTGAACAAACTCAGTTGGTCTTGGACATAGAACTCTCGGGATAAAAATGACTCTCACTCTGGGCCTGGCTTCCTCCCAAAGCAATAGACCTTTGCTCTTGTGGAAAAGAAAGGCTGAGTAAAATCTGTACTGCTATGGTCCACCGGTTACTTAAAAGTAATGAACAACAACAACAAAAAAAAAACATACTTTGTTTCATAAAGTATTTAATGCACATTTTTCTCACTTAAAAAAAAATAATGAGAGCATTACCTGACAAATAGAACAAATGTAGAACAAAATGTCAGAGCAGACAAAAGCAAACGGTTCTGTAATAGAAAGAAAAAAAGTCACAGATGGAAACAAAACCTTCAACGTAAAGGTGAGGATTAGCAGATAGAAATGCACTGTGGTTGTAGATTTTGATTTTAGTTATGTTGAAAATGAAACTTTGTTATTTAGCCTGAAGCACTGTAAGTAACATATAAGAATTAATGAAGGAAAAGGTTCATGTTCACATTTATGCAATGTGAATAATTTATACCAAACATCATGAAGAGGCAGAAAAGGAATATTTGATTTCTGGAAAATGTATAACGTGCCTATGCTCTTTGTGCTGGATATTTCAAAACAAAGTGGGTGCAACATTACACACAGAAACACACACATGCTAGTGTTGTTTGCTAAAACTTTACCACCTAATTATGACTCCTCTGCCCATTTTTAGTCTGAGTCGTATTCTGATTGTTCTTCTTATTACAAATACAAGCAGAGGACAAAATGAAACCCTAAGCATCACAACATTATGACATACTGTGTCCCAAGATCATCATCCGGTGTGATGGATTCAATTTTCAAACTGAATGATGTAAATTTATTAGTCCTTTTTTATATAAGGTTTAAAGAAATAAAGTTGAATTCTGATTGGATTGATGAGCTAATGGCTAGTTTGAGTGTGACAAGACCAAAGTGAATTGCTGCTGTCTTAAAACAGCTCCAGCCTCTCATGTGAATACTATTTTATGAATCTTTGATGTCAATTTCCCATGACAGAAATATTTATACGGTCCTTTGCAAATGCAAAACGCAGCAGCAGGTAACTGTCCAACTTCTTCTACAACCTGGGTCGCACTTTTGGCAGTAATGTCATAATTTTTGTACCAGGATAAGTGTGAAACTGGTGGAAGTTTATTGATTCATAAAACAGCAATCAGAGCCATTATAAAATTTTAATGTTGTCCTAGAGTCAAATTCATGCACAATTAACTGATGTGAGAAAGAGCAATTGTTGCGCACGTGCTTCATGTTTTGTTTTTTGTTTTTGGAGAATTTTGTGTTCACGTACAGGCCCGGCATAGTTATATAGTATGACAAACAGATCTTTTTTGTTCTTTATAAAAAACCTTTTCAGTGTGAACAATGCTCCTTACTGATATAAAATACCGTAAACTTGTCGAATGTAGATAAAAAGTAAAGTATCTTTTGTTTGGGTTTTCATTTGGACAATAGTGAAAATCAAACAATGTTTTAGTTCATATTTTAACAAAGTTCTAAAGAACTTTATTGAATATTTACGAACCCCAATGTATTCATTTTCTCAGACAAAACTACCATTTCTGAAGGTGCATAATATCTGTGTACACTCATTAAAATTGATGTTTGAGATTTGTCTATGATGTTAGGCTCAGCCCACCCCTAACTCCTCAGCTCCCCTCCTTACTAATGTATGAACAAATATGATTTATTTATTTTCTCCCAGCTCATCCCAGACTCCAATTGTTTCTAAAGTTTCTGCCGGCGTAATTTGCCACCCTTGTTTATCAGCCTGGTTTTGCAACTCCAAACACAATGAGACCCAGCCAGGAATGTCGAGCGCTGTCATGGGAGGGTTCAATAAAATATGCAAAACTTACAAAGTGCAGACAATTTCCCTTCCTTTCTCACTACCGATCACCCATGCACGCCTTCTCATTTCCCTTTTTATCTCTTCGTAGCTCGCGTTTTCTGTGATGAGCATGTGTCTGCGTCTGATAGGCAGTGAGCATATGGAGGGTGTGTGTGTGTGCGTGTGTGTGGTCCTGCCAAGCAGCGGAGAAATCACAGATACTGTACCACATTAGAGCAATCAGAGGGAAATTATCGTCCTTAAGTAGCTTTTGGACATCTGTAAGGCGTGCATTCATATTGTAAATATAACACACACACACACACACAGCATACTGGAACACCTGACAGCAGACAGATGGTCTTCGTACAACCTGTTTTAAACATGCATCTGTATGAGAATAATCATACAAACGAAAATAGCAGCAAACCATCAATTAAATTTTTAATAGCACATGGAGGACTTTTTCTTTCTTTTTAAAAAAATAAAGAAATTATATAATCCGATGTTTATGTGCAGCCTTTGACATTTAGTCACCTCATGTCCAACTCAGTCTCTGGCACATTCAAATAAAAAAAAGGAAAACAATACACTGAATTTAGTAGTAAATTTAAAATAACTGGACATAATTAACCTTGTTTGTGACTTCCTTATCCTGTAGGTATAAGTATTTCTGATAATCTTCTCTCATGAAGTTGTTTATGTCAGGCATGGTGGGGAAGGAGGCAAACCCAGAATGCAGACTCATTTTAAAAATAAACTAATTTTTTGAGTTAAATAAACAAAACAAAAGCTGACGTGGCAGCACAAGAAAACGAAAACCAAAATCCTAAACTCAAGTAGAAACTAAAACTGACAGGACAGGACAGGACAGGACAGGACAGGACAGGACAGGACAGGACAGGACAGGACAGGACAGGACAGGACAGGACAGGACCAGGAATGAGCAGAGCAGAAACAGAACAATGAACCAGCAGTGTGGAAGTGATGACCGGGTTTTTAAACAGAGGAGGTGATTGGAAAGTGGGCACAGGTGAAACAATTAGTAAGACTAGCAGCAGGTGTAGATGGGCGTGGCAGGAAGGCAAAAGAGTGACTGGGGAGGAGTGGAAAGTGACAAGTACAAAGAACATGAACAAAAAGGAAGACGTGAAAAACAACTAAAACAGAAAACATGAAGACAAACAAAGACAATAAACTAAAACACAAAAACCTGACAGTTTAACATTATAAATTATATAAAATTACTTTTATTCCCATTAAGAAAAATATCCTAATAACTCTTCTGAAGACTAAAGAAGGATGTCATAGTTTGACACTGAGTTTAGCATAATGTAATACCAGTTGTGGATAGCTCATTTTAGAGAAATAGTTTAATTCTGACACAAATAATCACATAATTCATGTTAAAAGCTGTTTAATGTGAAGCAAAGATTTACAAAATAATATTTAAATGAACTACTAAAAACTTTTTGAGACTAGGGTTTATTCAAAACGGCAATACTTTGACTAGCCATTAGCCTGTCAGTCTCATCCAAATTAAACTATTTTTCCTAAACTAAGGTTTTTTCAAAGATTAATCTACAAGATATTAAATGTTCATGACCTTTCTGCAGAACCCTAATTCCAAAGATTTGAACTATTAGATTGAAACAAAGACACACAAAAGGAATTACCCTTTTTTTCCGTGTCAGTAAAAGTTCAACTTGTTTGTTTACAGCCAAGAAGCCAATAATAGCATGCAAAGTAAGTTTAAAATTAAATTAAAGGGGAAAAAACCCTATGCTAACAGGTTTGTGCTAAGCACAGCTAGCATTGTTACCATAAGAATAAAAAAGAAGACTGTGTAGGATACCTTATGAGAACAATATTTTTTGACAGAAAGGAAATAAAAAAATAAACACTTAAGCTAATTCACATTTTCTTTTATTTTTTGGTTTCATACTTGGGTATTCAGTCATGAAAAAAAAAAAAAAAGCACAACTTTAAACCCCAGGATCAAGTTTGAGGGTTACAGGGGCAGGACACTCTGGAAGGCAAGTAAAAAACTTTTTCTTTGTTTTATATTTTTTAAAGACAGAGAAGTTTGGACAGTTCTTCTGAACAGAGACATTGATTTCTTCAATTTTTTTTTTTATTTTTTATTTTTTTTGTAGGTTCAGAGAGGTTGCAGCTTCCAGGAGTCCAAGAAGTGGAAGAGTCGCAGAGCAGACAAGTAGGTGACTCTTCAGGTAAGCAGGCTGCCTCACTGAATTTAATCCCAAACAAGGCAATAGTTCTTCAGAAACAAGCAGGGGAAAAGAAAGAAAGAAAGAAAGGTTCAAGAAGCTGAAACAAACCTTTCAACAAATCTTTGGACTTTTTTCCACCCCTTTGTAAAGTCTTCTTATGAAAACTTGAGAACAAAGTGAATAATTAAAAGAGACCTATTATGCTTTCTGGAACAAGTCAGGATAGTTCAGTGAGCTGTACAAAACATGTTAATCATTCTCAGTCATTGAGATTTCACCTGATCCGTTCTGCCTGTTTTGAGCTCATTTCAGAATGATCGGTTTTAGGGCTACATCACTTTTATGCAAATTAGTTGCTGTTGGCCACGCCCCCCAACTCCGTGTCCATCTCAAAACATAAAAACTCACTGAAGGATTAAACACTGAGGATCTGACGAACATTTATATTGTTATTACTTCACAAATGAAATAAATAAATAAATAAGAATAAAATAAGGCCAGGATCATCAGGGTCACTTTAGTCAGACGCCTACTCCTCCTCCTCCTAACCGAAAAGCGTCCAGACAACCACCTGGTAAAGCTCAGTTTTATTATTTTTTTCCACCTTTACTTCTCTTTTATTAACATAGTTGTTAGTTTAGACAAACCTGCCGTGGCTTTTAGAGAGACTTGTTTCTGGGATGGTAAGCTGTTCAAACTACAACTACTTGTTTGGGACTACTCTTTGGCAATATGGCGGGGACATTGGCATCAAAAATAAAGTCACGCAGCTCTGTTCTCCGTGACTGGGAGAACATGCATGGACACATGTTCTTTATGGCAGCCGACATCAAAACATTTTCCTTTTTCAAAAAGTTAACTTTGCATAATAGGTCCCCTTTAAATAAATTAAACTAACCAGAGCAATAAAAAAACAAACAAGTGATGCCACTGGTAATGCACAACACAATGTGTTTTTTACAGTTACACATCTAAATTTCTACAAACTTAAAAATTATTAGAAGATTAAAAACGATAGTTGGTTTGTTCATCCAGTACCTTAGAATCCAAATTAAATGTTGTATAATTGTAAAACGTTTGACTGTAAATTCATGCCTTTCATTATTTGTCTTAAACTTATGATCAACAGGGAGGAAGTGCTGAATATCTGAAGCTACGATAAATTAAACTTTTTTTAAACAGAATTGGCTGGAAAGCATCATTGCTTCTCGAAGATTCATCTGACCATCACTAACTCAAACAGTTTCCTGGATCGCTGAAAGCTAAACTTTCACCATGTGACACTCAACAGTGCAACAGTGGATGTGTTTCAGCTCAAACTTTATTAGCAGGTGTCCTATCAGTAAAAATGAGAATCAGCTGTGAATAATTGCCATCTGCTGCCAAAGGACTGTCACCCTCAGCAGGATGCCCTGGGAACTGCTCACATCTAGTCCTCCACCTGTAGATGGAGGGGGAAAGAGACAGGACAGGAAGTGAAAGAAGGGGAGCCTTGGACAAAATGGAAACCTGATGTACTTACTGTTCCACCCCTCAAAGAATAAATAAATAAATAAAATAAATAAATAAATAAATAAAAAAGAAATAAAGGAATTCTTGTGACTCATGTACCCAGTATTTTCTCTGAACAAAGTTTGCTGGAAATAATAAAAGTAGGGGTGGAAGTTTGTTTCTTCTAGTATTTCACTATTGTTCTCAGAAAATGACCAGATTTAGTGTTTGTGATTTTCACATTACAGTGGAACATATGGATCAACCAAGTAAAAAATAGGTTTAGGGTGAATTTGAATTAAAAATCTGAAATTCGTTTTGTATTGAATGCTCTCTCTGAGCACATTGATACTAGAAGGTTGACAAAAGCAAAAAACACAATACAACATTATTTACTTGAATTAGATACAGATAATAAAAAAACTACAGGAGCATGCAAGTCATAACAAATACTAATATTGTGATACTGCATTGCTCTGTTGGTGTATTTTTTTTTCCAGATATATTGGTTTGTCAGATCGTTCTTTTTTGTACAAGTTCTTCTCATCCACTGCCTCCTCCTTTGATGATGTGGCCAAAGATGTCTCACACTACAAGCGACTCTGAGTTATCTGTCAGATCTGTTTTGTTCCACGATTTCAAATAACTAAAAGAAAAAGGGTGAAAACAGGGAATAGACCGTGTATCAACCTGTATGTGTGTTGCTTTCCTATCAGATCATCAAAAAGTGTCAGGGTGTGTCTGTTGGATGCCTGATTCAAGTGTGGTGGTGGTGGTGGTGGGGGGGGGGGCTCTCTGAGCCCATCCCCTCTTCTCTGCTCCTCATTTCACAGGTGGACGAGCACATTAGTTCCAGAACTAATACATCGCCATGGATCCCACCTCCCTTGTCTGGAATACACGCCAAACACACCCACATATGTAAACACAGACAAGCACAAATGCCCACATACGTGAGCACCATGTCAACTGGAATACAGGCAGTTGGTGAAAAACAGAAGATCCAAACAATACAGAGAAATTGTAACCCTGTGATGGATTATTTGTTCTTAAGCCAGATTTAGGCCAAATCCCATTTCTGAGTTTTAGCGCCACTCCTACCCCTTAGCCCTTAACTTAAAGTCACATGATGCATGTGTAGCTTCTCAGTCATCCAGGACATTGTAAATCCAAAATAAGATGAAAAGCAAAACAACTGAACTTATATTCTGTAGTTTAAAACCCCATTTGCACTACAAATGACCAGATTGTATTTGAACCTTATTTGAAAAGATTTGAGCTATTGCTTTAAATGATCCAACATTTTATTTCAGCTCTGCCTATAATCTACAGATATGTCTCTTGACATTCCATGCCCCCCCCCTCCCCCCTCATGAATTGTTCCATGTTACTGAGTGCTGCTAGTAGGTCGTCTTTCAGTACAGGGAACCAGCCTAAGGTGAAATGTTCTATTTGGACATTTATTTGTGCCATCATTTCTGAAAAGTGCCTTGGAAGGGCTGCTGTTTTTATAAATGCTCCATTGTTGTGAGGAAATGTCAACAGTAGCGAGGCACGGAGAAGAAAATTAAAGAGAATGACACAACATGAATCGTGTTCACGGATGTTTTGGCTGCAGCTGATTTGTCACCAGATGTTGTCATGCTTTGCAATGTACAACTGTGCGAGCAAAACAGTGTGACGTAAACACAGGAATGCATATCATTCCAGGGTGTTCATTTTTATTTCTGCAAAATGCACTATGTGCCCCAACTACTTACAGGCTAGTGTTCCATTTTAAAGTGCTGATGTGCATTTATCCTCACAATCATGTTATTAACACCCCTTTAACTAAGTATGAAAAATACCTCCAACTCTCCATGCTACCTTCACCTTGGGAGCAATTTACAGCATTCCCATCTCAAGTCTATTTGTCTAAGCACCACTGGGTTTTTGTGTTCTGTATGCAACATTTCATCTTAAATTGTGGTATTATAAAAGATAACTCAACAATCTAACAAAAAAAAAAAAGAAAGAAAGAAAAAACAAAACACTACTACCCACAACATCAGCCCACACAATGCACACTCCTATCTGGACAACCTTGACTAGTTGTATAAAAAAAAAATGTGCGGAGTACTTTGTTTTTTTTCTTTTCTCTGTAGGTTCGAGCCGAGCCAAAAAACAACAACAACAAAAAAAAGTCAAAGCTTTATTGTTTCTCTTTAGTAAATCTGTTTACTTATCCAGAGTTTTTGTGTAAAGTGTGTGAAATATCTTTTTGTCTGTCTAATGCAATTCAAAGACAAAAAAAGTATACAAGATATTTTCTCTTTTTAAGGTTTCTTAATAACAATTTGTACTTTGCATGGATTATATTGAAATGGTTTTTTTTCAAATAAATTTTGAACTCATGCTGTTTGAATTCAAGTTAATTTTACTGTTTTCAGTGGGGCTGGCAAGTTCAAAGGAGGAATGTAAGATATGTGACATTTAACTGGGCATTGCTGAAGTTTTTCAGTAATTAAATATGACATTTTATGTCTTTAATTAGTTGAATCACACTGAATCACATCATTTTCCTTATCACAAAGGACTGCTGCGTCTGGCCACAATGTCTAAGTTGCACTTTGTCCAGTCTAATGATAGTAAGGCATTGTGGTGTAATTTTTTTCTTTTTTATTTTTTTATTTTTTGCATTTAAAGTGCTTTAAAAAATTGCTTGGGAAAAGGCATAAAAGTGAGACTGACAAAGACACCAACAGATGACACTAAAAGTGTCAAGCAAGATAATGTTACAGACGTTTTAAAAAATAAGAGTGCATATCTGCTGGTATCTGCTTCCATTGCACACACGAGTTTCCTCCGACAGACCAAAAACACACGTTTTAAAATTGAATGGCTGGATGGTGGTGGTTAGCACTATTGTCTCACAAGGAAGAAGGTTGCAGCTTTAAAGCTTTGCTGGGCATGTTTGTTCAAGGTTGATTTTCTAGTCTGTGTTGGCTCCGCAATGGACTGGCGCCCTATAGAGGGTGTACCCCTCACCGTCTCACTCACTGACATTTGATCCTGAACAAGAGGTACTAAAGGTTCTTACATTTTGAAGTGTTTGAATGAGATATAGGTATAATGTGAACTCAATAAATGTGCAACTTTATCTGCATTTATAATGTGCAGTGATACGTATTGCAAGGTAGCATAAAAATCTTGAAGTGGTTTCTAATTTTCCAACAATCCACTGCGAGAATTGGAAAACAAACAAACAAAAAAAACTGGCCAGCTTGTTGTGTCTATAACGTTTTTGCATGCTAGCCTAAAACAAAGCTGAGATGACTTTATGGGGAGGCTTATTCTGTTGGGTAAAGACAGCAACAAAAAGGCCATAACTTGCACTTCACGTCAGCAAAGAACATGCTGCTTTTGTAGTATTGTGTACTAAAGTGAATTACAAATTGTAACGCTACTTATTTTGCAGGAAAAAATAGTTTTAAAGTTTGAGTTTTGCAACATTTCCTAAAACTGTTCAGCTATGGGAATCCGCTGCTGTTTCTTGCTGCCCTGAATTAGCAACCTACGCAAGGCCCAGAGATAGGTCAGAAAAGAGGCACAAGAGGAGGAGGAGGTTGAAGCACGGAAATGAGAGGAAAGGGCAGAGGAGAATTCAACAAGGCTTTGCTGCAATCAGAGCCCTGAAACCTGCATTAGTAATAAACCATACAGTACACACTATCTTATGGAGTGTAAATATGTACAAATATGTAAACAAACACCCCATGGTCATTATTAGCTATATATAAAGCTAGCATGGATATGTTTTACTTAGTAGTCAGTGAACAATGTGGGCTGAAACTTTTGTTAGTCATTCTTACATAGAGGAAACAAAATGAAGAACTTTGGCATGCAAGAAAACATAAATATGCTTTCCTTCAAGTAATGCTACATTATAATTTTTATAAAGGCAAACACCAATATCTTTGTAAATATGTGTTGTATGACAAAATGATGAATACTAACATCTGTATATTTATATATATATATATATATATATATATTTATATATAATCTTACTTTATCTATTTTCTTCTGTGCTGCAGTCATCTATTCATTTATAGACCCACAGTGAGTCTTTCACAACCATAGTCGAACAACATGGATAGAGAGAATTCCAATATTACAGCATTAAAAAAATGTTTTATTTTTGATTTGTTGAACTTATAGTTAAGTAGAGATGAACACTTCCCGGTACTTGCAATTTATTTTTATCTATTGCATAGCATCTTTCTTGTCCCTAAATATTCCATCACAGTTCAAGAATATACAGGAACATGGGTGTAAAAATACTGTACTTCTGGCCAAGATGATGAAGTAAGCGTAAATCAAGAGGAGAAGGAAAAAAAAAAACTCAGCATATTTAATGCATATTCTGAATGCTCATTTCAACGTGGCACAAATCTAGAAAATGCTGCATACCCATGCATATTAATTTCCATCATTTCAATTTGTTACAAACTACAATAAGTTACAGTTATATTTATGACTTTCAAGAATATATAAGATACACAAAATAAGTCAGAACTCTTTATCTCTGAGCAGTGCAATTATTTGTGGGTGAAAACCTGGAAATTTCTTGAACTTGTAGACATTGCAGTAGTGACAAAATATCAGTCAGGTTGACACTTGTGCACAATCATTTTTCAAAATGTTTCCTCTCTCTTAGAAGTGTGAGTAGCTATGCCTGCACAACAAAGACCGCAATCATATTCTGTTTTCTTTTCTTTTGTTTGTTGGTTTTTGTATTTTCTCAAATAAGAACATACAGTACTTGGGAAGTCCATTCTTCAATCTCCTAATAAGTAAAGAGAAAAATGCTAAATGTATTTTGAGAAAAGATAAGCATGTTTACAGTATTTTCACACACAAAAAAATCCTCAGTGTACTTATTGTTAAAAGCATAAAGCACCCATTCACCCAGGGCAACAATTTAATTATCTTACTTTAGTTTATGACAACAGCATTGGCCCTTTTCCAGAGCTGTCCAAAATGTTTAATGCAAAAGGCCTCCTGCATCTTGAAAAGTGGCTTGAACAATCATTAATTTATTTTTTAAAAATTGCATGTTGTAAAATAATTTCACCCTTGAAAAGGAATGACTCAAATCAATCATTAAAAGTCTCAAATCAATATGATTTTTATGCCCTTCATAGGTGTTGGTAAACCTCTGACCACATCTGTACCTGTTTTCAAGACTTAGTAAAGATTAGTAATTTATTTTTTTTCCCTTCTTCTTCTTTTTTATGTTTTGTTAAATAAAACTTCATAAAATGAAAGAGGTTCTTTTAATGCGAACTGCATTTACTGCCTTCACTGTGAGGGAATCACATTTCTTTATTTATTTTTCTTCATGAAGCTTTATTCATATTGATCCACTTCTCTAAACATATTAGTCACAATTTCTCACAATCATACCAGTTAAACCAAAGTAGCATATTTGATTTAAAATGTCTGCATTTTTGTGTTAGTTTGTGAGTGAACTGTTCTTGAAGAGGTAAATAAAAAAACAAAACAAAACACAATAAAAAACAAGGGTCTGCTCAATATTAACAATATCTTGAAATTACTTCAAGTGATGTTTGGTAGATGTTACAGCTTTCTGCACTTTAAAGTACATGAAGGTATCCCGATCCACAGTGAGATGAGCATCAATGTCAAGGTGTGGTTATCGACTGGGTCCCTTTCTTTCTCTGCATCAGTTTGAAGGCTTACAGTGAGGATGGCCTTTGTGCTGCTCCGTGGCTACTTGCTGCTTGCTCGTCAAATATTTGAGACATATTGTCACTGTTGCTGGACTTTATCCAGCCAGATAAGCAGGACTGCATCTGAAAAGAGCAGACATCTGCTTGCCAGCCTCCCATTTCACCATGAACAGGATTAGGTCTGCTGGCTGGAAACAAAATTGTTTTATTTTGTCCAACACACTGCAGATGAGGAATCAACTGTGGAAAAGGGTTGTCATTATCCATCTTAAAAGCCTGCACAGGCTTTGAGCAGATTTTTATTTATTTTTTTATTCAAATCTTGGCTGTCAAACATTTGCTTTGAGCATCAAAAACCAACAGCTTTGGAGACAGAATGTGTCTCAATGCAGCATTAGAAGCTTCCAGTATATTCTAAAACAGTGCATCAATGATAGTTTCCAAAGATGTCATCCAGTCTTCCTTTTCTCCTGTTTCAAGCAATTTCATGACATTTAAAAAGAACTGTCCTGGAATTTGAAAATAAGAAAAATAAAGACACGTCCTTAAAATTCAGATAAATGATGAGCTTTGTTTTTTTCTCAAAGTGGCGTTGACCTACAACAAAATTTGTCCAATGCTGTTAGAAATCTGAGTTTTTACCACCTTCCCTGGCAACAAAGAGAGCATATTAGAGAGCATATTAGATATTTTAAGCTCAAGGTATGCTTTGCACTTCAACATTTATGCCAGTGTATTAGCAAAAAACACAATTTAGTATTTGAAACAATGATTTTATTTGTATGAAACTGTATGTAAAACATTTCTGTATATTAATTACTATAAAAAATAATAAAAAAATGGAAATCACTTCTCTGCACATTCCATTGCAAGTCTTTTACATTTTTTTTTCTTCTTCTCCTTTTTAAGCTCCTATTTGTTAATGGTAAAGACAAAACAATATCCATTTATCCATTTTCTTTACAAACATTCTGTGTAGGGTGGTGGGGAGCTGGTGCCTAATTCAAGCAGTCATTGGTGAGAGTTGGGATACAACTGGGACAGGTCACCAGTATAAACAGTACAAGAACAGAGCAGAAACTAATGTTAAGAACTGGTTGAAAATCCCTTCTCAAAAAAGATAAAGTATAAAATTGGATTTGATTGTTCCAAATAAATAAATATGTCCTTCTGGGGTCTTTGTCCATCATCAAAATCTTGTTGACTAATTACCGCAAGAACTAATAATAGCGTTGATTGTGATCTGTAAGTCTCCTTGAAGAAGAGTGACAGAACTCATATCTGAGCATCAATACAATGTTCTGTTTTCCATATATACGTTTTTTAAAGTACAACATTTTGAAAATAAAATGGTGGCACAAACAAAGTGTTGTTTGGGAAAAGAATGAAGTCAACTTGACAGCAAGCCAAACAGACGAGCACACACGCACCACACTGTTGTTTGTAGGTTACCTTTTACTTCAATTTCTTCCCATTGCGTAGAAAACCTGGGTTGGCATAGAGTCTGCCTGCTGGTTATTTTCCCTATCTCAATTTTGATGTTAGGGACTCTTGGCTGACTAAGTGCTTCAAATGGATTCTGCCTCATATAAGGGTTTCTCTTTCTTCCACTGTCTTTCTGCTTGTGTAGTTCACTTCCACCCTCCAGCCACTGACTGCTCTCTCTGCATTTATGTTTAAAAAATGGACAATAGATGTATAAAGATGACTGTGGAATAGACTGCAATCAGTGAGAGGAGATTTTGTTGCCACAAAACAACATAAAAATACAGTATGACATCTGAGTTCACTTAATTGGTGTTGGAGAGAAGAAATCCATCACTATCTGTCAACCAAGTGTAGCATAAACTATATGTGCTAGTGGAGTACTACTCAAGCATAGTACTTTCATTTGATTTTAGTTTTATGAGCAGCTTTTAAAAACTCACTAATGTCACAGAATTAATGTTGGACGAGGCAGGCTGGAGAAAATGAGAAAGGAAAGAATCTAAAAGTTAAACAGCATGCTGATAGCTGTGCTTCATATCTGTTTCCCTTTGTGATGGGCAGGCAGCTGCTGCCAACTTCGGCTTCCAGTTCAGCAAACATCTGTGCATCCCAGACCTTTAAACGTGTGAAGAAAGAAAGATGCAGAGAGAGGAGAAAGCTGCATAATAACTCTGGTCTAAAGGTGAAAGAAAAGATTATGCCAGGGAATGAAGTAAAAATTGAGGAAAAAAAAGGAGCCGAAGACAAACAATGTATTATAAAAGACATAATCACACTTAAACATTACAATTACAGTAACTGCACTGTAGCACATACTGATTTGGATGAAAACTTTTATTTTATTTTATGTTTTTTTTTCTTTAGGGACAAATATTTAATTTTGACATTTATGTTGTAACATTGAAAAAGACACTTGTGTTAATCAGGGTTGTATTTATTTATTTATTTTTTTTTGGGGGGGGGGGGTTGTTGTTTTTTTTCTTCACATTTTGGGACATTTTTTTAAGCCTGCAGTGTTTTGAAAAAGGAACATGAAATCATTCAACATATGTTTTCAGGAGTTCCACATATCTGCATGACACTAGCATCCATAAATGATGGGATTATGTTATCTTTGTAATTATTTTAATCAGCCAATCCCAATTAGCTTCCAGGAAAAATAAAATAAAAAAAATAAAATAAAAAAGAAAGGGGAGGTAGGCAGGAGGGCACATCAATCTATAATCGAGAAAGTATATTCACTCACTGACAAAAAAATAAAATAAAATAAGTAAAGCACCCAGAACGAAGGATCTGCTTTGGATGTTATTTGGTACATATGCAGACCAGCAATGAAAATATTAATGATTTGATTTGCAAGGAGCTGGGTTGTCCATAACAAGAACCAAAAGAACAAGTGGTCACATTACAAATAGATTATGGGTTTGCATCATGCCGGGTGTTTGTATTGTTCAATTGTCCAGCATATAAACTAATCAGATGTCACAGTGGCTCAATGTTAGAACCAAATGATATAAGAGGACAGTCACACATGTCATCAAGGTTCTAATCACCCAAGACAGACCAAACCAAAAGAGGATCAATATATTCTGTGCTAAGTATTAAGGAACCCATGACATCTTCATCTGTGACATTGGGACACAGGTATTAAAATCTTTACAATTCAATTCACTTTATTTATATAGCACCAATTCACAACAAGATTAATTTCAGGGCATTGTATAGTGGATGGAAGAAACCAGGCTCAGGTTGAGCTGTCATCTGCATCAGCAGTCATGGGTTTGAGTGGACAGGAAAGGGTCACAGACAAACAAAAAATGACTAGTCCAGAGTGATTGGTCAGTTTGTCCTCCAAAAGTCTAAGCAGCATAACTAAGGGATAGCTTAGGAAACCCAAGCCAACCCTAATGACAGGATTTATCAAAAAGGAAGGTCTTAAGCCTTGTCTTAAAAGTAGACAGGGTGTGTGTCATCCCACACTATCCCTCTTTGACTAGTATCAGTCTATGGATTTATCATTCTCTGCATAGACTCCTGTTAACACCTGAACAGAGATGGCTGTATTTGGAGTGGCACCACCACCGAGGCATGGACTAATGATGAGTGACATTGCCTCATGATCAGGAATAAACCTCAGTTCTGCATTACTTTCCAAATGCCCTAGCCAGACAGTTCAAAATGATTGTTTTTTTAATTCATTATTGTTTTGAAAATGACTGCTTTGTATTTTAGGTTGACCATTCTGTTAATTGAGTTTTATCTAAGCAGAGAAATGGCAAAACCTTTTAAATAGGTCTTCCTGAGTTGTAATAGTAAGTGTCCTCTGATCTACATTTAGTGAGGCTGAAACTGTCTCCAGCAGAACAAATTAGTGAATACACCTTGTATTTTTCAATCTAATTGCCTCATTTGCCATCATCAAAGAGTTAAGAATCTCTTCCATTATGGCCAAACAGGTGGATGAGCTACACCCATTAATGTCCTCAGTCATCTTCTTTTTTTCAGAGAAGGTTGAAGAATATCCAAGGATTAAAGGCATTAACTCCTCTAAGGGCTTCATGCCAGGTAAAAGGAAGACTATTTGCTATCCTCCTTGCAGCACACACAGTACTTAGCATCTACCTATTTTTATGTACCATCACATTTTTTTATCTATTGTTATGTTTTTAACAAGTCTTTTCTTCTTCTACTTTTAAACTTTCTTTTTTTTTGCATTTTCCATGAAGTTGTTTCTTGAATCCGAGAAATCCTACACAATCGCTGGGAAACAAAGCAAAAATAATCAAAAAGATCTTCACACAGATACTAAAGACAGAGATATTGTGGTGTTTGAAATGATTTGGGGTAGGGATAAGGCAAGTGCTTGCAAAGACAAATGTTCTTGTTTTGTTTTTTTTGTTGTTGTTTTGTTTTTAGATACAGGTCTGTGTCATCACCCCAGGAAACAGACATTTTTTTTTTCTTTTTCTCGTCTCTCCAACCTCTTCCCCTCCTTGTGTCACCACCTAGGAACAGGGATATGTGCAATTATGCAGTCCTCACAGCTTTCCTCTTTGCAAACTGACAGATGGATCAATGAGGACAATGAGATCACAAGAGCAGAGGGGTTGGGGTTATTGGTTGGCTTAGATATGGATCAACTTTAACTTGGCATGTACCAAATAAATGCCAGAGGGGGTATTGGGATGGTGAAACCTTGCAATAAATCAATTTGAGCCCAGCATGCATACTGCAATCAGTAACGGGTGTGCAAGGTAGGGGGCCGAGTTGGTGAAAGACAATTCGATCAGCTGAGATAATCTGGAAACAAGGACTTTTTATTTTCTTTTTGCTCTCACATGTTACCCAGAGACATGCATGAACCAACACAAATACGTTAGAAAAAAAAAAGAAAAAAACAGCTGGTAAACAGAGCTGTATCAAAACTCCACGTGCAGATTGTGTTTCTACCTTGACTGTGTGTGTCTGTCTACATGTGGTACACAGTCAACAGAAACTTAGATTGGACGGTGTTATGTACTGCACAGTCAACACGAATCCAGATAGGGAAGGAGGGGAAAGCTATTAGAGATACGAGCCTTGGTTTGATGCTGTGCCTATCGCAAAGCTGCTCAGCTAGTCAACCAAAGCCAGCTTTTAAAGTGGCAAAGATGCCCACAAACATTTTGTTTTTTAGGGGTCCCCACCCAGCCGCTTTTTTAGCGCACAAAGAAGAGTTAAGAACTGTGTTTATGATCAAATTGAACAGTTTTTCCTTTTAATTTTTTAGTATTTTAATAAGCAAAATCCAACAATACTGTAGAATCTTTATGCCAAATCATATCAAGATGACATGATATGTTTTACAATGTTTTGCAACAATGAATGATATAAACTGATTATTTTGTTTGTTTTACTATTGTCAAGCTCATTGCATCCAACCACACTATCGATTCTTTTTACCTCACAGATTTCATTAGTGTGCTTATCTGTTATTCTTCAGGTGAAACTCAGTGTTTTTCATATAGAAATTAATTTGTATCCTCATGCAAAACAAAACATTTAACACCTGTCTCTGTCACGTTTAGATTAGTAAGATTGTGCGATAACTGCTACATATTTATCGCCAAGTAGTCATCGGTGGAGAAGATAAACATGAGTACAGGTATAGACCATTACAATTTTATTTATTGTAAATCCATATTGCTCTTATGAAAATTGCAAAACAGGGCACTGGCCTTGTTGAAAGATACACTCTTTTAATGCTCTTGTAATTCAGCTCTGATTTGGACTTCACTAAATCCTGAGGGACAGATGCTTCTCCTCAGCAGGTAGATTCAACACAGTGTTCATCACGTTGTTTCTGACTGAGTCTTTCTGTCTTGTTGCTGCCTGTCAGGTAGTGTAGAATGACTGTATCAGTGTTTTTTTGAGTTACAACACCTGTCTGCTGCAGTTGATGAGAGCCATGGGATTAACACACACATGCACACACAGGCACGCACAAACAAGCGTATATATCAAAACAGTGGACTAAAGTCCAATTGTAATAAAAAGGGTTTATGCTTCATCCCATGTAAATTACTAATAAATGGTTAGTAATAAAGTTATACTGTAAAGGCATAAAAACATTATCAAGCAGTTACATTGTAACAGATAAAAAGAACAACACAGCCCCATTTCTCACCAAATAGTTACTCTGCTTTAATGTATGAACACTGTGTTATAACTGGTTTATAAAATGCTTTTTTAAGGTTTAATGAAATATAAATAAGTCATTTATAAAGGTAGTCTTATTGTAAAGTGGTAGTGTAAAAAGTACGCATATCCCTTCCAAGACATCTTACCGTGTAACTGTGTTTGTGTTGTACAGATGTTACAGTGACCCAATGTTAGAACAAATGGCCATGTAAAGATGATGTTGAGCAGGTTCAAGTCACCCAAGACAGATCACACCATAGAAGGATTTTGGTATTGTGTTTCAGACATTACACAACCTAATGACATCTGCACCTGCCATCGAGACACAGGTATTTGACCCTTTATAACACTTCATATCACCCTGCATGGTTTCACTGATGACTCAGATAAGCAGAACTATGGATTCATTCAACATATCAGAGTGGCATGACAAAAAAAGAAAAAAAAAATATGGAAAACACAATATACTACACCATGGTATATTTTTCAACATTACCTAAGCCAAAGTGCAAAAACTGTGTGAATTAAACAAAGTCAATAGCTGATGGATGGTGCTAATAAAATGCACATCATTAACTGCTCATCAATAAGTGTTACACACTTTAAAAAAAGAAGGTTTTTGCAGTTGTTGGCCAGGAAGGGTTACAGACCATTCCTTAACAGTTTTGAGTTCATCTTTCCACATTGAGAAAGTTTGAAAAAGATTAGGTTAAAAAAAAAAAAAAAAAAAACACTCAAGCAATACCAAGAGGGGATGTCCCACCAAAAGTTCAGTCCAAGGTCAGCAGACTGCAGTATTCTCAGGATATTCCTGAAACAGTGGAACAATGGTACAAAAAAGAACATTCCAAAGTAAAAATAAAATAAAATCAGTAAAACAAGTTTTTCATTAGGTTTGGTCTTGCTTGTTGGTGGCAGGAATTTACAAAAAGAAAAAAAAATAGAAAGAAAGAAAAAAAATCTAGCCTTCATATCATTTTTAGTCCTATGTATGTTTTGCAACTTTTTTTTAATCTGACAAGTCTCTTTTCCACTGACAAACTGATGTAATTGTCTTTTCTGAAACATACTTTTTTATGAGTCCTAACCTACGTTTTGCTGTTTTTGTTTTATTCATCTGCTGTAACAACATAATTCTCTACTTACAGAGATATAAAAACTGTTTAATTTGCATAGATAAAAAAAGATCAGTGAAAGGTGTAGCTTGGAGATGTATAAAATGCTTTCACAAAATTTGTTCAAAAACATTTCAGATCCACTGAGACAGAATTGTAGGACAATAATCATACTTCTTTGCAAAACAGGATTGTTTTAGATGAAACAGACCCATATTGTTGTGATAGTAAAGCTCACATGGAACTTCTTCCACAAAAAAAAAAAAACAACAAAAAAAAAAAAAACCTGTGACAGACCTAGGTATATATACTACCTTTATCTCTCTGTCATGACACACACATGTCAGACAGTCTATATTTTGAAGTGGGATGAAACCAGTACTGCCTGTATAAAATACAGAAACAGGAACTATTGCAACTATTGCTTGTTTTCATTTCTTTAGCTAACGTATCATAAAAGCATATCCCTTACCACCTGTACAATAGTACAAAAAGAGCAAATGTATCCCCATTCTTTTAGTGTGCTTTGGGTACACAAATTATAGTACAAATGAAAGATTTCCGCATCTTTATTTCAGTTGAGTCCAACTCAGCCCAAACACCACCAGCCACAGTCTCATCAAACAGCACTCATCTGTGGAGTTGAGATGTAAAAAAAAAGCTATTTAGAGGTAGACATCAGCCTTGAGCATGCAGGCGTCTTTGGTTTGAAGTAATAGATGGGCTAAATTCAAGACGAATAATAAATTTGTTGCTATCAAAAAATAGTTTTAGACAATAATTACATGTCTGTTTTCATTGAAATGCATCTTTTTATGATGCCAGAATTTGCAGAAGAGCTTGGGTTAGGTCATACTGGGTTCATTTGGGTTCATTTGTTACTGCTGTTTGGCTACATTCATATTCCTAGAATTCAAAATATGCTCATATTTAGTGAAGAACCACTGATTAATATCACAGCATCTGTTGCTACAGACTCAGCACAATAAAATGGACAATAAATGGACAAACCATGGCGGGATAAAAGTCTGCCTGTGCTTTCACATCTAATCTCTTTGGCTCTGTTAAAGTAATCTTAGGTCGGTTTTTAAATCAAATTTTATTTACTTGGCAACACTTATTAATCATTTTCCCTCTTAAGCAATCCATAAAACATTTTTATATGATTTAACAAACTCAAAACACATTTGTTACTGCTCAGCTGGGGCTTTAGGGATTTTGTTTTGCACTTGTAAACAACCACATGCAGCTACAAATACCAGTGAGAGGCACTAATTGCTGGCACTTTATTAAAAATATGTTGATCTTAGAATAATAGAATTTAGAGAAGGTAGTAGCCAAAACAAAAATAAAAAAGATTTAATATATGCCCCAACATCATGTTTTGATTCGTTCCTTAGTTTGTGCTGCATCAAGGCTTCACTCCTGCTGACACTTTGATCTGTGCTGGCATTTATTGATGTGGCCCAAAGCCCATGTTAAGCCTCTCTCTGAGACAGTGTTGACCAGAAAGGAGGGAGTACGAGCAGGGTGGCAGTGGAGAAAGATAAGGCCATGTTGCACACCGGTGCTTTGCTTATGATGAAGTGGTCCGGACAATTACGTTAGTGGCACGACAAGAACCCTTGTCCTTCTACCTGTGATTCTTTCATCAGTCCACTCACAATCGCACACACACACCCTCCCCATCCCCCACACACAAGTATCGCCATATTACATTGTTAAAAATAAAGTGGAAGGAAGCAGCTATCAAACCTTATCAGGCCACCATTCGAGGATGTGTACCTTTGTGCATTCCACCTGTTTGTAATGCCTCACATGGTCTGCTGAAAGTAGAAGGAAGATTTATGATGTGGTGCCAGTCAGACCCAACACCTGCACACAACATGGCTCTGATGAGAATACCTGTTCACATTTTAATGAAGCCTGAAAAAGGAAATGGACTGGCACAGGAGATACGGCTCATGGTCCAAGTGTTGGCTAAATGCTAAGGATTCTGACTTTGATAGAGAACTGCAGGAATGAAGTAAAAACAGAAAGTAGCAGAAACATATAATTTGTAATAAGTATTCACGAGGTGTTTTGATTCTGTATAATACATTGCAGTAAAATGGACAAAAAAAAAGGAAAAGGAAAACTAACCAGCACATTTGTCAATTTAAAGAGACAAAAAAAAAATGTTTAAGCTTTAATTTTATGTTTCCTTACTTGTTCAGACTGATAAGAAGCCATATAATCACACATAAGTGTAATTCCTTTGCAGAAGTCTTAAACACGTTTCTTTTTTGTTAAATTTTGCTGTTAAATTAAAGGAATAAATCAGATCTTTTGAAGCAGCGTTCAGAGGAAAGCTCATGAACAATAATATCCTAACTACTACAGACAGCTTTTTGAACAACCTCACTTTGGAGAAATAGAATTAATTCTGACTAGATTGATGAGCTAACAGCTAGTCCAAGTGGGGCCAAGACCAAAGTGGATTTCTGATATCTTTAAATAACTTCCATATCAAAAGTTTCACAGCAGTTTATGCAAACACTATTTTCTTAGCTTTAACACTACCCTAAATTTCACATTACATAGTGATTCTGGTAGAAATATTATAATTTTCTTGCTGGAAGTATTCTGCAATGTACAGAACTCACTATAGGTACCTACTGCTGCTGCTGTTGTCCTTGCATATAACCATATAATTCAATGTAAATGGTAAATTGTTCTATCTAAAATAGTTTTTCCATAAAGCACTAGGACATTTTTGAGATTGCAGTATTTTTAGCTTGATAGTATTCCACTTTTGTCTTGGCTCCACTCAAACCTGTTAGTACATCAGTCAGGTCAGAATCAAACTCTGTGTCTTCAAACTGAGGTTGTTTAAAGAGCTATATTTGACAGGTAAGATATCAATTGTTCACACACTTCAAGAAATCTGAATTATCCCTTTAATTCATTAGTATATTAACAATAATAATAATAATAATAATAATAATAATAATAATAATTAAAAAAAATCTCTAATTATATCCCGAATTTACCTCATGCATCCTGCAAATGTAAAAACCAATACAAAACTAAGCACATTACCAGATACCATTAGTATGAATGTTTTTTTCTTTTCACATCTGGTTTGAAAACTTCTCTCAGCTCATTAAACGGTTATAAATTGGGATATAATTCTGCCCCCACTGCAGCACGTGCCATTCTTGTTATGAGCTACAGCAAACACAGACATCAGCATCACAGAAGACAGCAACGCAATAAAATTGTCCAGATGGATAGTTTGACCTAATATTATCATGTCATGTGGTCCGTATGTTCTTCCCATCATTTCTGTTGGTTTAGTTGTTTAGCGTCAGAAATACTCCTGAGATTATGGGGGCAGGAGGGAGGAGAAAGAACAAGATGCAGTGGAGTGTTGCTGCCCACAGGGAAGTAGGATTTGACATATGTGGAAGCACAGTGCTCCTTTGAGGGGTGGTAGGAGGGAGGAGAGCAGAGAGGAGAGGCTCCCCGGAGCTGTGGGGAGATGGGTGTGATCATTCTGTCATAGAATATTACCGTCATAATGCATACACACACACACACATGTGCGTGCACTCGCAAACATGCACACACAATGGTACAAATAGAAAACGGTGAATCTACAAACACACAGAGGGCGAAACAGTTAGGTATGATAAACTGTGGCAGCTCTTGTGCATGCAGACATACACTTCTAGATACAACTGCACACTAGCGACAGCAGTCCCCTTAGGTGGAGCCATATAAGGGGCTTCCATTTTCTGCACCAGCACCTGTCACCTGAATCATGCACAAGGAATAAAACAGTCACGTTAAAGTCGGCTCCCCTCCACCCTCCACATAGGCATTTCAAACCATCCTATTATGATAATTCAGGACCTAGAAACATGCTCAGTCAGTACTTGAAGAGCCACCAATTGCTTTGGCTATGTCCCCAGAAACTGATTTAAACTGACAAAAGAAACTACCTCCATCAAAGATGTTTTTGAAACTTGAGATGAAATGCTGAGCCTGATAAAAACAGACTTGTACACTGAGAGATCAGAATAATGACTGACAGATTGCTGACCCCACTTAGATTTTTTAATGACCCTAAAATGGGACATTTTGGCCACTTGAGGGCAGCAGGACAAGCTAAAAAGTGAAAGTCAGGAATTTTATTACTTGACATATTGCCTTGAAAAGCTGTTACTGTAGACATATAAGTTGTAACATCAATCAAACTGGCTTTACAAATAAAATTAAAAGCAAGGGATTTTTATTTATTTATTTTTTTTTCATTTCTTGAAGACGTCTGTATTTTCTTGGTTGAGAAGCTTCTTGGGTGAGAAGCAAAACATCTTCACAAAACAAACAAACAAAAAAATAGTCCAGTTGCTTTTGACCGATTGTATTAGAAACACCACATACTGGATGGCAGAGAATCCACACCAACATATCAGACTGGGCTGTTCAGAAGCTTTGTTAACCTTTGTGCATTGGTTAGCTTGCTTGCTATGAGGACTGTCCTAATAAAATGGCCAGTTTGTAAATATGTTGCAGTTACCAATTTAAATAAATCTTTGCATAAAGTTTGTTTACTTTAAGGCAGTGGTCTCCAATCCTGGTCCTCGGGGGCCACTATCCTGCATGTTTTACTTGTTTCCCTGCTCCAACACATCTGAGTTGAATCAATGGGTGATTAACAGGCTTCTGCAGGACATGAAGAGGTAATTTAACCACTGAATCAGGTGTGTTGGAGCAGGGAAACAAGTAACACATGCAGGATAGTGGCCCTCGAGAACCAGAATTTGAGACCCCTGCTTTAAGGAATGCAGACTGCCCAGTGTCTCGAATGCCAAACCTTTAAACCAGAATCTTGCATGATCTGTTAGCGCTAAGATTGTGTGTTGGGAATGACTCTCAGCTACTATCGTGCCGCATTTGTGCTCAACATGCATAGGATTGACTGAGTTACAGCCAATTTTGTGTTGTCTAAGATCAATTAGATGTAGCACCATCTTAAATCATGTTGACTCCAAAAGTTAATCATGTGTAGATACACACTGAATGATTGCGTTCTAAGAGTTTTATTTAAGTCGGAAAACTGGTCCATGAGATATTTTGCAAACAGACAGACAGGTAAACATAAACTCTCTCTCTCTCTTTCACACACACAGGCAAATGCATGATTGCTCACCATTATAAAAGGTGGACAATGAAAGGAGTCAACAGAAACTTTCCACATTAAAATCCTTTAAAGAAAATGACCACAAGTTTATGAATTTGCATACATAATTATTAAAGACCACTAAAAAAAACCACAAGTGGACAAAGGGATGAACAAAGTCTATGTGTTTTGACTTTGAGATTAAGCTACAGGGTGTTTTCAGAAGCACGACTGTGTGCATGAACACACAGCAAGTACATGTTTTATTTTTATACACTGATAAATCTTAGTGGGTGAGTTTGAATATCATTATTTTTAGGGCAGTTTTGTTCCAAGGTTCTTAGAGAAGATGCATTTTGGAAGAGACAGGATTGCAGCACACATCCTTTAAAAAACAAAATCTATGGAGGTTGAGAGGGATTACAGCATTGGAGGGACCCACTCTCTGTTTCTTAAATGTCACAAGAGCAGGGGAAAAAAAATAAAAAAAATCTTTAACACTACTGTGATGGCACTGGACAAGCACTATTTTCATTCTTGTCACTTTTTTTTTTCTTTTTGTGTACCACACGCTTTCTTCCATCCTGTCTCCCCATGTGGTCTTCCATCTATCAGTTTTCCGCCCAGAGCAAAATTCCAAGCTGTGATCTCTAAATTTCCATTCCAGGACTGATGATCGATCAGTCCCCTCCACGGAAAGATGTTCCACGTTGCATTCTCGGTGCAACGGTCTTTCATCCTCTTTATTCCTTCCCCTGCTATGAGTACCTCCTCATCATTTTCCACCTAATAATACCCCCCTCCCCCATCATTTCATCCCTCTTGTCACATCTCTCCCTCAGAATCAGAATCAATTTTACAACCATAAATGATGTAAATCTTATAAACGTTTTCTATTTGCCTAAAACATTTTTGAAGGATGCAGTATTTTACTTTTAACAAGAAAAAAGTGTCACTCAAGTGAATAAATCTTTTTTTCTTTTTTTTAACAGTTGATTTTACATAGCCAGCAAAGCAAGGGGTTCAGGCTGTGACAGGATGCCAGAATGAAGGCTACATCATCAGTATTAGTATTCATGATTTAGAGGCATTAAACAAGTCCTTCATGGAGTAAACAGGACTTGCCAGTGGTAAAGCGAAGCCTTGGCCCCTTCTGCTATAAATTGCCTTCCTAAAAGGACACTTTGATATTCCAAGCTTTATTAGGCTGCCCTGTCTTTTGGCATTGTAAGTGAGAGTAAACTGCCATGGGGAAGTAGATTTAGAGGCTGTGGGTGAAGGGAGAAAGTTATGAAGATACGAAAGTGGATAGAACACAGATATGGCAGAGTTAAACAACAACAACAACAAACAAAATAAATTGTTAATCAGCTTATAAAATATGATTTGTAAAGGGATTGTTCAAGTCTTTAGAAATAGAGTTTAATGGGAAGGTTATGAGCAACTAATATTTTAGCTGTGATATAAAACGTTTGAATGACATCTGTGTGGAGAAAAATAGTTTAACTCTGACTGAATTGATGAACTAAAGGCTAGAAGGAGCAGGGCCAGGACAAAAGTAGATTATTTGCATTGTAAAACAGCTCCAATCTCAAGAAGAAATTTATAGTTGTTCATACAAACTTTTGTTGTTCTTTTTATTTTTTACTTTTATCTTGAATTTTGCACTTCACAGTTATTGTTTAAAATATTGTGGTTATTTGTAAACCCAAATAGATGTAGCGGCAGCTAGGTTTAGTGCTTTCTATAGCCTGAAGCACTTATGGCAGAAATATTATAAAATGTTGGACTAACTGTGTGATGAAAAATTGTTGAAGGTGTAAAGATTTAGAAAACAGCATTTGCATAAATCTCCATGAAATATTTGAGATTGGAGTGGTTTTAAGATGGCAGCAATGCACTGTGGTCTTGGAGCGGCCTAAACTAGGCATTAACTCATCAGGTTGGTCAGAATCCATTTCTGTTTCTCCATACTAATGTTTAATGAGAGACAGTATCAACGATGGTAAGATAATATTTGTTTATGATCTTTCCATAGAAACTCCACTTTGAAAGATCTGAACTTTTGCTTTAAAGATATTGTGCTTTTCAACAACTTTGAACATTAGGTAATGTTGAATTTTATTGTGCTTGACTTGGAATCTTTAGAGTGGAACCCATATGATAAGTGTGAATTAGAGAAAAAGAAACATACATAACTTTTCTGAAACTAAATAAGAATAAAACCAGCATATAAATGGTAAATTTATATGCTGGTTTTAAAAATGCTGCCAATCAGGAATACTAAACAGCTAACTATCTGAAAGGTGTTTAGTGGTTTTTTTTTTTACATGTTTTTAAAGATACAAATTTAGAGTAACATCAGTGGAAACCTGCAAATGAACAAAACAGATGGTTAACCAAATGTCACAGAAAACAAATGGATTCTGTTCTGATAAATTTCCCCAACAAAATAACAAGCGATAACTTGGCAAGTGAGGTGCTAACAAGCTTATGACTTTTTAAAAGGAATGTATTTTTTTGTTCAGTTCAACACATCATGGCCCAAAGCTTGATGCCCTGGTGGGCTTGAACGTTTAGAAAAAAAATAAATAAATAAATACATCGATAAAAACAGGTATTGACGATGTGTCTGGAAAGAGACATGGATACACTGTGAGATCTCTACTCAATCCACTTGTCTCCGGGTATCAATAGTAAAATGTCCCGAGGGATCAGCCCTTAGATCAACCACTTACTTTGAAGCTTTATACTCTACAAAACCTGTAACAATTTGTTGCACTATTTTATGTTAACTTGCATTAGGGCAGGCTTACAGAAGATCAATAATTTCAAAAGACAGGAGTAAATAAATTACAGTAAAAAGACCAGTAATGCTATGGTTGAAATGCAGCTACACTTGTTTCACAACAGAGGAAATAATGTTACAATGTTGGTTTTCTCCGTTGTTTTTTTTTTTTTGTTCTATTTAAAACACCCGAACAGTGCATCACTTATAGTCAAAAAGACAACAATCTTATTTATTTTCCTTCTCAAATTGGCATGATCTTGTGACCTACACTGGATGTACCCTAGCTGTTTGCCTGATGACAGTTGAGCTTTAGGTATTTTAATTTAAAACTGTGAGAATAAGTCTACAAAAAAGTTAATCAGTACTTATAGAGGGTATGCATTGCTTAGACTACTATCCAATCTCATTCTGTTTTTGCTCCCATCAGTCAGATATTTATATGAGAAATTACATGATTCTAATTGAGTGGATTGAAATACTTGCAGTTCAAATGATACAACTTTATTTACTCTTGGGGTGTTTTAGTACATGATGGTTCTCTTTTATCATTTATAAAAATCATGTGTGACTGAAGAGTAGAATGGGAGACAAGAAAGTGTAAATCCACTTATTTTTGTCCTTTTGTGTGGCAAAAAATGATTGGAAATTAATTTTATTCTAGCACCTCATCAAAACCTGAAACTTTGATAATAAAAGAACAACAGCACCTTTAGCATTCAGTGACCAGGCAATCTGCACCAACAGATAGGCTTTTTTATGCTTTTTTATTAACTTTTTTATCTGACATATAAATTCAAGCAAGGACAGACAGCAGAAAATATTGCTCTGCAATTTTCTAAGTTAACGGGGTTACAATTTGCATCCATATGATTTTGAAAAGTGGTCAAAATGATGACACTAGCCTACGTCACTATTTATTCTCATTGGTAACAATGTGAAAAGGGATTTCATTTTCCAGCTTGGACGACTGATTCAGCTGCTCCTGAAGGAGACATTTAGATGTTTCTGCAGTGAGGTTTGTTGTAGAGACATATGGCTTTATTAATTGTGTCACTTTAGACAAAGATTTTGAGCTAAGCTGTGGAACACCAGCAAATCTGAGCTTCCAGATGAGCCATGCTTAGACTTTATTGTTGCTGCAACTTAAAAAGACCTATCCAGGTTCCTTTCTGTCATGTTGTCAAAAGTCTTTCTTTGTTCAAAAATCATTATTTCAAATATATTTGAAATATATATTTCAAATCCTGCCTTAATTTAAGGGATTGTGCATTGCTTTAGCTGGTGTATTTTTGGTGAGATTTGATATTTATCCAACAACGTTGTTGATTCAGCTGACTATCCAGAGGAGCTTATCCATTTGTGTTGACAGCATTCACAGAGGTAAGAAATTGCCAGTGCAACCCATATTATTACTGGATAGAGTTTTCACAGCCATGAACTAGTCTCATAATTAGTAAAATGATTGTTGTGTCAAGCATAATAATTTAATGTACCATAAATTGCACCAATTGGGACTCAAGAGAGAAAACTGAATACCATTATCAAGTTGCTCACTTAGCAGAAAAAAAAAATCTGTTTGAATTCCATGTGAGATTTTATATTTCTGCACTCAAAGCCTACCTCTCTGTATCTTCTGCTGGCCAATCTACTTGGTGGCAGTGTAGATTCAGTATGTTAAATCAGTTTACTGGATGTAACTGTTCAATTTCCAAAGCCTCATTATCCAACTTTAGAGAACGAATAGGTTTTGCATTTTAATGCCTGTTTAGCCACTCTATTTGCTACTATGCATGGGCTGAAGTTAGAAGACACATGGAGGAATATTTACTGTTCTCACCATCAAGAACATACCATCCTGTACTTTCCCGAGGAAAAAGATAGTGAAAGCCAATTGAAATTTGTTTTCGTTTTTTTGTGGAAAGCGATTATACATATAAAAAAGTAACTGTCTAATTTTTTTTGGACTGAGAGCTGCTGTTAACACTATTAGTGTAAAGGGGTAATTTTAGCTCTGTATCAGTTTCAGCTTTCTGTAACTCACTTAAATAAACTCACCGTCTCACACAAACAAAGCATTTTTTAGCATGTATTATTGTTTGAAAAGGCTTCTTATAGAATATGCTCTGGTGATATTTTTAGCATTAATCAGTGATTTTCCTGTGGTCAATGCTATGCATCACTCACCTTCTGTAATCAAGAAATGCGAAGAAGGCGGGGACAGACAGAACAGATTGCAGCAGGCCTTTCGCAGTAATACACAAGAATAAAAATCATCTGATTTAGCCTGTGTTATTTTCTGACTTCCAACAGTGGAAAAAAGAAAAGAAAGTTTGACTCTGACTGCAGAACTGCAAAGAAAAAGTGAGCACAAGAAGTAATGGTAGTGACCTTGACAATCAATATCAAAGTAAAAAAAAAAAAGAACAGACTAGCACTCCAGTGCATCCTAATGCTCCTCTATAGAAATACTCCACAGTCCACACCCCCTTGTTTCACAAAACTGGAAGGGTTAAGTATGAAAATATATCCAAATGTACATCTGTCTCTGTGATTTCCTTCAGTTGTATGAATTATGACTGTTACATTAACCCATCCAGATATATCCATGTCCTGTAAAACCTGTCTGATTTTATCTGCAGAGTAAAAAAAATGTTGAAGAAGCAGTGCAGAATGAAAATTAGTGGGGGAGCACATGGTTGCCTGAGGTTACTAAGCTAAGACCAGCACATGAAACCAAGTCAGCACTGTGCTTTCCTACACATAAGAATGCCACTCAAAGCAACATCAATATTGCATTTGGTATAGATTACATATACAGTGCAGTGTCTGGCTTTATTCTACAGTGATATAGAAAAGTAGGCAATTTTGACTCAAATAATCAACAGTGTACAGTGATGAATGAGCATACAAAATTTATACATCACCCAATGTGTTTTAATAGTTTTCAAAAATTAGTAAAATTTATGAAACCACCTAAGATTTTCCTAAGAAGACTATTAGTTTTTATTCAATCTTGGGGTTTCGGTTAACATCAAATTCTCTAATGGTGGCCGTAAAGGCTATACGCCATGATGTCACTGTTTCAGAGTTTTTATTTATGGCTATTGCAATAAAGAAAATAAGTAGATTCTGATTTATGCAAAAAAATAAATAAATTTCTGCCACCTTTCATAAAAGATCATATTGTGTTGAGAAATAATAGCATTATAGCCACTTTAGCGAAATCTTAAAAAAAATATGTCAGGTACAATCTCATACTATATTGCAAGCTCTTAAGCAAACTAATAGCATGCAAAGTACACATTGAGGATGACTTTCAATTACTCAATTACAATTGGTAAAAAGAAATGTAAAAGAGATATAAACATTTATTGTGTTGGCTAAGGTCAGTTGGCTGTGATAGCTATCTTGAATGAGGTTGACTCCAAAAGTTAAACAGTTGTAGATCTACATCCAGTGAATAGTTTCTAAGCAATTCATTAAAATCTGTCCACCGGATTATGGGTTTTTGCTAACAGACAGACATCTGCACACACATACAGAAAAAAACAGTATTGCACTTCTCCAAAAGGTGAGATGCAGATAATAAAATTGGCAGTCAACTGCCAAAGCGAAAACAAGAGGTTCAATAAGTAAAACTCAACTTAGTGAAGTTTAACATCAATTACATCAATGCAAAAAGTGTACTGGATTAAAACAGTTTTTTTTTTGTTTTGTTTTGTTTTTTTGGGCTATATACATCAGCTGATTTTACAACTGATCACCTTTTTGAGTCAATCCAATTCAAAATGGCCGCCACAGCCAACTAAACTTAGAAAAGAACCAAAAAAAATTGGCTATAATTCTAAAATACATAAAATACATTTTATGTATTAGCTGAGAGTCATTCACAACACTTTTTCTGAGTGTGACATCTTGCAATATCACATTAAGTTGTGTATAACAGTATTTTCAAGGTTTGAGGAAAAAAGCTACAGCTCTGTTGTTTTTCAGAATAAGATGATCTTAGACTAAACCTATGTAATGAAAGGTGGCAATCAATAAGTATTCCTTCAAGGATTGCTAATTAGAGACCTTTTTTACAGTTTGTAACTTTCTATTAAGGACAAGGCACATTATTAGACATAAAAATACAAACAAAATAAATCACATAGCGCTGAAGTCAATGGTAAGACTCTCTCAATGCAATTTACTGTAACCAAGTGTGTAAACAACCAGTGACGTTGCCTTTCACTTCCTCCGGCCTACACATGACCCCTAGTTTGAAGATTACATAGCAGCCCCTTAATGGTCATTTTTTTCTTTCTTCTCAGCAAAAAGCTTCAGTGCTGTATACCTGGGCAAAAGCATTTGTATCACTGTGGGTGGTAATGTGTGTTATTAACAGCATGGGAGCTTTGGAGAGGGGTCACTAGTTAAACACATAGGGGTCATGTCAGATTGTCTGTGCATTAGGCAAGGAGCTGGGTGTGCGAGTGGTCTTTCTGTGGGGTGACTGGATTTTTGAAAGACATGAAACTCACAGTGACAGGGCTAGATGGAGGAGAAGAAAGGGTTATGTGCCAAGCAGAGCATGCGTGTGAGGGAGAACATGTTTGAATGTGATGTGTGCAACCGTGTGAGGTTGGGTGAAGTGAGCTGATTCTTACCAGGTGTCACATGGATGACAGGTCGCTGAGGTCTGTCTCAGTCCACCCTGGGGAAAGCTGGCTGCATACATATTCACAGAGCAACAGTTCCCTAGTGCTACTATCATGGCATGTATTCAGCCCTCAGCCCTCCATAACATTCCACTGAATCTGTGTCATGGCTTTAAGTTATCTTTTACTAAACCACTTGTACATATACAGAACCCTGACAGCAAGGGCATTCTATACAACTGCACAGCATACAATATAGATGTGGAGATGGAGTGCCTCTTTATCCCTCTCATGCCTTTTCCGCCGGCTCTACTGAGTTCAACATTTCTCTTTTTGATACTAGCCTCCTCTCTGGTGTAGATAGAAGTTCATAATACATTTTCATGGGATTGGTTGGACTGATGCTATGGGATTTGTCCAATGCTTTTTCCTAGGTGAAGTTGAAATACAAGTTGGTTCTTTATATAAAATTGTTATGAATAGCCTGAAATGCACACAAAAAAGTTAAGAACTCAGATGAAGTGGTGGAAAGGAAATGAGACTTCACACGTTCAAAGGCCATGTGACGATATTGCAATAACTAAAGGATAAAATCAAATAGATAACAAGTTTGGCAGTAAGGGCACACTGCTGGTCCCATGTAAGGAGGATGTGACATCCACCTCAGGCATGGATGCAATCACCAATTTGATAATGCAGAGTCATATCCATTTTATACTGTCTGGTGACAAGTTTGTCCAAAGTTGTTGTAATTGGCTCTTGAAATCCAGGAGATCCTCATCAGGGCAAAACTAATGTATATGCTATTTCCTCATATTTTTGATTAGTGAAACATCTGTGGAAATGTAAGGTCTTTCAACATGGCACAATCTTTTAATGTCTAGATGGACATTGTCTTGTTGAAAGACTGTACTAGGGTGCTGTTTTAGGAAGACTAAGACATACATATGCAGGATATAACTGAGGTGGCAGTTTGCTATCAAGGTTCCCTGAAACACTACGAGAGGTGATTTGAAGTCATACCCTATGAATCCTCACACTAGGATGTCAGGTGTAATGCTGGCATGTCTCTCCATAACATTAGCAAACTATACTATGGCACTCATCATCAGTTCTTGTCTCTCGGTTATGTCACCCCTCCAAACACAGCCATGTCTACACTGATGTTAATGGCAGCCTATTAATTGTGAATTAAGCCTGTAGTCTGGTTGATGACAGTCATTGAGTCATAGAGCAGGAAGACACAGGGTATTGTAAAAATTCCAGTCTTTGTAGCCTGATGACAGCCACAGGTATTGGGATTCTGTATTACTTGGCTCATAATACAATAATCCGCATTTGGTGTGTTCTGTCTTGAGTGGTCAGAACTTTCACAATGTTTGTGAATGCTTTTATGTTCCCATTGGTTCCAACATCGGGCCACTCTGACATCTGAACACCCTGCATTGCAAGAAGTTGCACCATATAACCACTCGGCCTCATGTGTACCCACATAGAGACCGCCTTTAAGTGCTGGTAACGCTGCTGAATTTATCAATAAGACATTGTTTGCATGTAGAGTCCTTAATTGACCATTAGATGCTGCAACAACTGCTTGATAAAACCATTATAACACTTGAAAAAAACATTGCTAATGCCCCCTGTAGCCCATTCAAAAAGTCCCAATTCCTTGCAAATCAAAAGACTACCATAAACAAAGCTGGTCTGCATGTGTACCAAATTACATCCAAATTGGACTTTTTTTTGAGTGCTTAGCTTTCTTTGTCAGCATATAGCTCCCCGTATAAAGTGAATATTAGTGTTTGGATGATAAATGGAGCTGGGGAATCTCTTAAAATAAACATAAATGCTCTCCGAGCCTATAAATTGTAAATAGCACAGTCACACGCAAAATACTGCTAGAAGAAAAATAATAATAATTAAAAAAAAAATATCCTGTTAGGGCTAAAATGAGTGTTTGTCTGTGGCCCAGGTGCGCCTAATGAGATTATCGCCTGTTGTTGTCTCAGCCACAGGTGTGTCTGGAATGCAGAACAGCAGCTCTTTTATGAAGACAAATGAAAGACAAAAGGCAGCCATTTTTATCCTGCATGGATAAAGTCAAATGAGCCATATGGACAGAAGTAAATTATCCAACTTTCAGAACAAAACCTGTTATGCTGCCATAAAGCACACAAGCTGAAAATAAAACATACCATATTTGTTATCCTCAGCAAGTGATTCATTCTAGAGCTACAAGTGACATTTGGACTGTAACAGCATCAACAGCATCAGTTTCAGTTGTATCTTTGATAAGAATATATATTTAATACAATTACAATCTTAAGCACACACACACATATATATATATATATATATATATATATATATATATATATATATATAAGAACAGGGCCAAGAACAGGGCTAAAAATCAAACTACATTTTACACTGTTTATATAGTCGCATGTAAAAGTTTAAGTCCCACAGTTCCTGCAAGATTGCTTTCAATTGTCATACAAAAGTTTGGATAATGGTATAATTTAAACAAGTATTACACATTTGCTACCTCATATGAATTTGTCAGCTTTTTGTCTATTATTTCTGCCAAAAGTCTTCCAGTTTTGCCAGACTCCTATGCACTAGACTCTTGAGGTCACACTTTTCTGTTTCATTTTGCTCAAGGAAGTGTGAGGGTGACAGAAATGTCTTTCAATTCTTGAGTTAGTCTTTTGTGAAAATTGTCTTGAGGATTTTCAGAATGTCCTCTGTGGAAACCTTCTCTTCACATCTTTAGCATTTTCTTTTCTTTTCTTTTATGTTGCTACTTTTCTTTGCTGTCTTTTAACTGTTGCATCTGCTTTTTGATTATCTGTTATTTTAGTAAATCAAGTATGACAAAGTGGGTTGGAGCAGTACATGGTTGCTGATGGCTGAGAAATGATTTTGGAGCTAAGTATATCTAGTTTTAAAAAGAAATTCAGTACTTAGCCTTTAATAATATTAAGAACCAAACAAGTCATAGACACAGCTTTCTAATTAAGATCTAAGATATAAGGGAAAAAATGAATTTATATGCCTTTTGGTGTTAGTTTGAGATCAGTTCCTTTTTGCATTTTAAGGCTGATGGATTCTCAAAAAAATACAAATCATGTTCAAATACTCTTCTTTGTTAACCATAGGACTCCTGTTCTCTAAAATGTATGCATGGCTGGAGTGGCTGTGACAAAACAAAAGTGTGAGTTAATGCTAGTTCACCTCACTATGTATTTGCATTCATCAACTACTTGTTTTAGGAATCTTGACTAAATTCTGTATACAGAACCACTAATCCACTTGTCTTATGATGCTGTCACTTTTTGAATATGTCCAGCTCTCAAATGATACTTTTATTCATTCAGAACTGGTAAGCACAAACTCTTGATTGATACTGTATACATTTGAAGTATGTAATTTGTTGTTTCTAATAATAGAGGCAAACACATTTTTCAATTTATTTAATTAAAAACATAGTAATTTGTGAGAAGCACCATGCTAAGCACGCACTGTGGTAAGGGTTTCCTCTAGTGACTTTCTGGCCTGGCTGAGTGGAAATTTAGTACAGTTGAAGAGTCAGATCAATCATCCCACAATTCACAGGCTGCAGCACAGCTGAAATTAGCCAAGCTGAAAAGCTCAAAGGGAATGGAACTGAGCCAGAGTCCACAGAGACACAGAAGTTAACCCACCAACTTACATGACTACTGGCAACACAAGAGTACTTGACATCATGTTGCATCCTCTGAGCATTCCTCTCGCTGCTCTTTCTCCCTTTCACTAAAATCCATTTCTCCTTTCTTTCTGTGTCCACTCTTATCTGTTTGAGTCCACTGTTGCTTTTTTCAAACACTAAGCCTTACTTAGCTGTTTTTTTTCCTTTGCTCTCTCTCTCTTTCTTCTACCTAGTGCTTTTTTTTTCGTAATATGTTTTTCTTGTCCCACTGAGTTATGTCTGCTCTCATTGTGACCTTTTGTGTTTTGCCAGAGTCCTCCTATAGTAGCATGACAAATAGATGATATGAAAGTAGATATTTGCTCGCTCAAAGGTTTGGACCTGGTTAATATTACTTTCATGTGAAATTACTTTTGCCATCTATCCAAATTTCTCCTCTGGAAATACAAATGGGCCTCTATATATGCGTATATGTGCCTCATTAGGTTATACAATACAAAGAAGGAGGAAAGTAGGTGAAAAATTGAAAAGTGTGTGTTTCTATGTGTGTGTTACTGGGGTGGCTGTTGATTTGTCTGTAAATAGATGCTTGCTGTGTTCTTTTCTTTTCAGCTTTTGACCATTAAAATAAAGATATTTTGTTAAAACTCTAGAAAACAGTTGTTTAAAAATATGAATATTAGTGTGTTTTTGTCAATGAATGGGGAATTGGTACTTAATGTTTGTGCCACAGATTATTATACAGTGTTTATTCTTAATTGAGCAGTTTTGTGAATTTAAAAATTTAAAAAATGTTTTTTTTTTCCCCACTTTTGCAGTTGGATTGTTCTTGTGGTCAAGGACAATCTCTGCACCTTGATCTCAAGGTCAAGAAATCCTTTTGATAGAGAAATAGCGAGTAACAGAGAAATCTGTTACTATCACTACACCACTTATCAGATGGATATTAGAACATATCTTGACAGTATTGCAAAATAGGTGTGACTAAGTGTGGTATTACCTGGGTAAGGCTGTAGACAGATAATTGAGACATCATGGGAAAAGAATGAAGCTGAAATGGAATAAAGGAAAGTGTGACAGTGTTTCATTTAAACTATATCTTCATGGTAAAGAGAGCGGACTCTTTAGTAACACACAAAACATCACGTTTGGTCATTTCTTTTGGTGATTTATATGAAAAAAGGTTGGTCACAAATACATACTCACATGTCGTTCCCTTTATAAAACAACACCAACTTATTTTCTAAATTTCTATCCTGTCATATAATTGTCATGTTTGGCAGTAATTATTTGTTCGAATTATGCTGGTTTGCAGATTGAGTCTATAAACTGTTGAGGTAAACAGTCAAGCATTAGCTGTTGCAGAAGCTGTTTACATGGAAGTGTACAGTGATGCGTGTTGAGCTCATACATACTGTTGAATTATTCCAAAGATCATGCTGACAAGTGTTTGGCACTGATAGACATGAATTGTTAGAAAATAAAAGGGGATATCAGTTTGTGTGTACGTGTGTGTGCTGGGGTGTGCAGGTGCATGTGTGTACAAGAGCATGGCAATGATATTATTGAGTGTATTCAGATTTAAAATTGCTGGTCCAGTCAAAGAAAAAAGCTCATTAACTTGACAGAAGAAGCAAAGGAGGGAAGCAGCATCACTCAACCTCCGCACCCCTACCACCTAAAACAACAATTATGTGGTTGAACCAGCAGTCGCAAGGCTGTCAGGCAAGTGAGAGTTTCTGTAATGCTACTTAATTAATCTCTGCAAATCAAATTGATGGTAATTTTGTTCACATGCCAATTGTGTTTAGTGCTTCATGCTGTGAAGCATTATCCAGTTTGAACGTTGAAAAGGATTTTCTTTTCTTTTTTTTTTACAGGAAGCAAACAAACTTATCCATATGTTCATGGAATATCTAAAAGATGGGGGATGAACCACAGAAGGATGGATAGGAAGAGTCAAAGCAGAAGAGAGGAAAGTGACAACAAAATTAAGCATGAAAAATAAGTATTGGGTGTATGACATCCCATTTTTACATTTTCCAGGAAGACTCAAAAACTATCTTGAATAACAGTTACCATCTGATCAGAAAATGCACTACTTGAAATAAACTGGGAAGTCCATTTTCTGCCTACCTTCTATTGGGTTTACATTGACCCTACTCTTTAAACTCAATGTAAGGCATGATTTCCTGTAGAAAGTATAAAAGTGGGTCAAATAAAGATTTATGCAGATTAGATATGGGTACAAATTGAAAAAAACAAAACAAAACAAAAAACATTCCAAATAGGCATTCACTTATCATGAATCTTGACTTAACATCCCCAAAATATGGGTAATTATCAAGGATTGAGCCACATGATTGTGGATGTGAATATTTCAAATAGGTTTAAAGATCTAACAGGAAATATACTGTAGTAGATGAAATTAACAAACCAGTACATACAGTAATTTTCTGTATGACATAGAGGAGATGAAGGAAATACAGACTACACAGAAACCCATTTCTAGTCATCTGCATTGTGTTTCAGGATCTTAGAGTGTTTTCCTAGCAGAAACAAAAATTGACACAGTACCTCATCTGCTCTTTTTCCTTTAATTTGTTGGATCTATAACAAGCTTTCACTGAGTGAATGGTAAAATTACTTCATATGCCCATGGAAAATAACAGAAACTGACAGAAAAATCAATTACACAATCTCTGTAAGAAGTAACAGCTTTAAGAAAGACTCAAACAGAAGAGAATATGCTGCCAATATAAATATTGTTTAGTGTTGTCTTTCTTCAAACATGTCAGAAGGATCTAGACAGTACTAAATCTAGACTGTAGTGCCATGTAAAAGGGCATCAATAAGTCATGCAAAAAATGTCCCAATTATACTACAAATGTTGCAGACACAAGCTATTCTTTACAGATATTCAATGAAAAAATCAGATAGACTACTTTATTGCATGATGCAACCTTTCTCAAAACTGGCTATGTACAGGGAGCAGGCAGCAAACTTCATGTAAAATATGCTGTAAAATGAAGACTTATTCCAACCATTTAGGGTCCGACTACGCATATAAACAGAATATAAGATGAGATAATGTAAATACTTCCACACATTACAATTAGTTGACACATCCCTGTGTTTTTAGCAGTGTTTCTGAACCCGTCGTGTTTCTTCTAATAGCATGCTGTTGCTGTTAGTTTAGATTCACCAACTAACTGGAAACTACTGGTCCAGCCAAAACCTTGTGTTAACAAAACAGTTCACAGTTTAGACATTTCTTTTATTGTGCTGAAGTCAGTTTTTTTTTTTTTCTCCTAGGCCTTGGTAATCAAGTTGAGAAGTCCAGCCTGAGGGATTTACCACCATCTCTCTCTGTCAATAGGTGATACATTAATTCAGAGAATACTAGAAATTGAGTTTACTAATTTTCCTAAACTTAGTCAAGTAATTTTTTGCCTGAACATACTTACACAAACACTGTCTGAAAGCAAAGATAAAAACAAAGTGCCTAAATTTAAACAGTAAGTAGAAATAATGATTAGGATACAGTAAAATGCATGGAAACAAAATAGTTGTTTAATTTATAAATGAAAAAATCTTGCATCCTCACATGGTAAGGCCCTAAAAGTAGACTTGAGCATTATGCAATATCAATTATGCCTCAATTAGGCTAGGAAATTCATAAATCCTACCAAAAAAGGTCACCATCAAGTAATGTGGTGTTAAAGAACTTTCACATCATTTTTGTATATCAAGTTCTTGTATGAAGGAAGCACAGTACAAATAATACTGACTGAGCCTTACCAATCATTTATAAGAGGCAGTTTAATGCAGCTGTAGCTGTAGTAAGAAAATTTAACTTTTTTTATGTTTAGTATACTTTTCTTTTAATTTCTGGCAATATATTGTCACACGTGTTTTATTCATGTCAATGTGATAACTGTTATTACATTGTCTCCCAGTTAAACTTTAAAGATAAAACTGACTTGGTAAAGCCCGCTCATTTATTGAGGCATGGGAGCAAAACATATGTACAGAAAGCAGGTAAATATGAAACTCAATGTAATATCGTGAAACAATATTTCAATCTTAAATTTAACCTGAAAAACATGACAACTACTCAGAAAATCATGTCCATAAGCCCACATTGACATTGTCTTTGTAATATTTCAGAGTACTATGTTATTTAAAAACACATTTACAATATGTAACAGCAGGAGAGTGGCCAATGAAGCACATTCAATGTATAAAAAAACAACATTTATATTAGATTCTGAATATTTATGAAGAGCAACTGGCATACAGCACAAAAGCTGCACCGTTCAGATTTGAATAAATCTTTAATTTTACATAAAATCCTGTAAGTAAAGAAAACACCAAGAAAGCATTTGAGATTACCATAAGTACACTGTGTAAACATAACACAACCCACAAGATAGCAAAGCTAGTGTATTTTTTAATGAGACTGATGAAATGTTAGGCTTGTTCAAAGTGGTACATTGCCTATAAAAAGTATTCACCCCCTTGGATGTTTTAAGCTTTTATTCCTGCCATAAATCAGTCATGGTCAATATAAATTAGCTTTCTTTACAAAAAAAGAAAATCAAATAAAGAAAAACAAAATTCAATGTCAATGCGAAATTAAATTTGTACAGAGTAATTCCAGTTAGTAATACCAATTATACCAATGGTGATACCAAACAAGTACACAAAATGATTTTCAAGGTCCTAAATATCAACAGGAGTTCTGGTAAATCCATCAAAAAGAAATAGAAGGGATATGGGACATGTGTAAATTCACCAGGAGCAGGCCATCCTCACAAATTGGGCAAGAAGAAGAACACACAGAGAGGTCACCAAGACACTTGTGAGAACTCTGAAGGAGTTCCAAGCTTCAGCAAGTGAGATGGGAGAGACTGAGCTACAACAACTGGTTCTCCACCAGTTTAGGCTTAATGGTAAAGTGGCAAAGAGAATGTCACTGCTGACGAAAACTCAAGTTAAATTTTGACTAAAGTGCCTTAACAATTTAGACAAACTCTAGTTGTAAAGAAGGCTAATTAATCATGAGCAATAAAATTATAAAACATCCAAGGGGGTATACACTCTTCATGATTGAATCTAAAATTTCTGGTTCAGCATATAATCATCCTCTATTACAAAACCACTCTTTTTAAATGTTTTTCAGAAAGTATGTGACATAAAAATGTGAGTTAAAAAAAGCCACAGGTGACATAAATGACAGTGCTTTGAATTAGGTGTTGTGTTTGAATACTTGGTGTGTGTGGGTGTGTACGTGTGTGTGTGTGTGTATCCTAATGAAATTAAAATGTCACAAAGTGTTTTAATCAGTGGCTTAGTTTGTGCACTTTTCAAGCTGTCAGGGAATTAAGAAACTCATGTTCTCTTATACTTAAATTTATCACACAAGGTAATTACCATATCCAAGATTTGATCTTGTGCATGCATGTGGAGAGCATTCTGAATGTACAATTAAAAATAAATAAAAAATAAAAAATAGTAATGGCAGAACAAAAAAGGTTTAAGATAGACTAGGTTAGTCATTATGGCATACCTGCTTGACCTAATTCTCAATAAATTATCAACTTTCATTAAAATAAAGCACTTTACCTTGCCTATTATACAAGACACATCTTTATCACAGTTAAAAAGGGGTGTCCATTTAAATTTAGCTGTGATGTAGAAAGAGTTTACAACCACTGCATTTGTTGTTTTCATTGCTCATTTCTCTTAACGATAAAACACCGTATAAAAAATAAAGGTCAGAAGATACAGAGAGTGGAGTAGAAGACAATGCAGTCCCACTGACATACATATAAATACTAGATATGGGACCAGATGCTCAAAGTTGAAGCTACATTAGATGCATGGCCCCTAGTGGCTGGCTGCAGTACATTTTTAAGTTCTGTCTTTTTAGTGTGACATTTTCCTAAGTAAAAAAAATAAAAATACAGTTCAGATAATTTTCCTAATGTGTTGATTAATGTAGTTCTTACCTCGCTGCTGTATGTCTGCAAATTCTTGTGTGTTATTGCAATTATAACAGGGTGGATCTTTCAATTTACAGTGCTAAGACAAAATTCTTACAATATGTTAGGTCCATTTAAACAAGGACAATTATACAAAATTAGCTAAATTACCTATTCACTATTATTATTGAATGTGCAGTACAAACTTTGGCAGTTGAGTGTATTAAGCCACATAAGCATGCAACCAAAAATATTGAAAGACAAAATTGCCATGACAAATCAATAGCATTTCTGCATATTAGCTGCCTTATTAAGCCACTGACGGATGGAATTTCAGATCAATAGAGGAATTGGAAAAAAAGGGACCCCTTACCTCAATTAACATGAGGGAGATCAATAACAGTGAGTTCCAATCCCAGAACAATAAATAAAGCTAACATAATGTATGCTCTGTGGGGTGCATGCTGGCTAATTTTACTCAAGTGTTCCAGTCAAGGGCGGTGGTTTGGGTAGCAGGGGGAGGACAGGACTGACAAGACTGGGAATAATTATGGTGATGGGTCTCAGCAACAGTGTTAACCTCACAGAGCAAGGCCTCAGCTTGAAAGTGCTAAGAGGCTTAGCTGCTATTACAGCGACGTCCCTATGCATGAAACCAGTACAGCCCTTCATATAGACCCATTAATGCAGAAGAACAGACATGTTCTGACAGCGTGCACACAGCCATTATGCAGTCACTCTGCATTTTCTCATTAAGACATATGAAAGGCTTTCTAAAGACTCTTGGTAGAATTCCATTAGTGCTCTGTCAAGCCTAACTCTTTATTCATGGTCAGAGCAAGTGCTAAGTGTGTTTCCAATGAATGTCACATGATTAAACTCAAACCATCATTTATTGGTTAAGGCCAAAAAGGTAGAGAATTAGATAGTTTTGTTGTTGTTGTTGTTTTGTTTGTTTGCTTGTTTATAAATGCATACAGACAAATAAAAGAATAAAGAACAATAATATATAAAACAGCAAGCACATACACATAAGGAAAACTGTTTTTATTGTACAAAAAGGCATTATTAGGATTTTATCTGCCTTGTTCCCTGGAAAATGAAGCTGTCCTGCATTCTGGTTCTTGGTTTGATTAAGCAATATCTTCTTCATGATCTCAGGAAATTAAACACATGGGAAGGAACCAATAGTTGTCTCATGAAAGCAGGTAATTATTGAACTTGCTGTTTGAGCGGTTCTGTGTGGCTTTTGTTTATGACTTTACTCCAACCTTCACCTATGGACTGCATGTTGTACTGACTTATGGGTGTCTTCAATGCTCTAATTAAGACAGGTATTAAGGGAGCTGAATTTCTGACATTTTATCACTTTTTCCATCACTGTCTCATTGTTGACCTCAAGAACATAAGTTGTAGATAGGACCTTGGAATGATATATAAAAGTGTGACAAACTAAGTTGAACATACAGTACCTACATAAGCATATGTAGCTTTTGAATTTGTTTTCTTATACACACAAGTGCACAACTTAATTTGCTTCAAAATAGTTCAGTTATCCAAACTAAATATTAAATGGCTATATTTGATTGAAATGAAGAAACTACAATAGCTACTGGTTATAATTAGTTGTTAGTTATTGGCATATTGTAATTAAACACCAACAACACAATATTTGGCATCTCTCCTTCAAAACCTATCAAAACCAGGGGAAAAGTAAATTAAGTTTTAAACAGTATAGGGATTGCTTTGTGAACATTTTGTCTTTTTAACTGTTTTAATTCATAATTCCAGCTTCTTTGTGAATAGCCACAATTTATTTTTATCAAAATTTGTGCAATTTGTTACCCTTTTTAAAATAATTTGCATGATGTCTTTGACAAGAATTAATGAAAACAAATTCAAAGTACAGACAAACAGAACTAGGAATTATAATTACTCTGACTAAAGAACTGTGTTACAATGCTATACTAAAGTTAACTAAGGCATTGGTTATCTGTGTCCCTTGCATTTATGCATCTTGTCTCTGTCTTTGTGTATCTCTTTCAACTTGGATATTTTCAGTATGTTATAGTATGTTACAGCACAGGAAAAGAAAAAAAAATTAAAAAAAAATATATATATATACATATTTTGAAATATATAATCAATGAGTTCAGTTCCTTAAAACCATAAAATCCTAAAATATATATCTATATATCATATATATAGATATACATATATATTTATGAAAAAAAAAATATTTTTTTTTTTTGCAGCAAAAAATGTTTTTACTTTTTTCACAGCAAAAAAAAAACGTTTTTTATTTTTTTTCCATCCCATCTTGTTTCTGTTAAGACACCCGAATGAACATAAGACTCAACTAAACTAACCATCTACGACTCTGACCTCCCTATGAACTTTGCAGGATGCCAACTCCGAAATACACTGCTTACAGCAACACAGCATAATGTGCTTCCAGCTAAAGAACATTCTCTTCCACATCCACTTCAGCGCTTTGCACTTCACATATTGAGCCACTCCTTTAGTCCATTTACTCAGGGTGAAGCAGCAGCTCATACCCCACAGGTCTTTTAGCTTGGTTTATTAGGTAATGTAAGAATTGATCAAGAATCAGTTAACGGAAAGTTTCTAAATAAAAAAAAGAAAGCTTTTTCATTTGCGTTGATATTAGACATTTATCAAAAAATGACTGATTTTAGATATGCAGTAAAATGAGATGATTGCCATGAGCTATTAAAGAATCCAAGTAACTGAGTGCTGTTGAAAGATCAATAGATACAGCCAAAAAATATGTGTGTACAAAAGCATCCTTGTAATATATAATCAATGAGTTCAGTTCCTTACAAACAGAAAATCCTAATTAATTACTTTTCATACTTTTTAAACAATGTAGTGTGGATCTATTTTTTATAAAGCTTTGTACTGGATGTTTTTTATTATTTATTTATTTTTTTATGTTTGCATAGTTTATGTGTTTCATTAACCAGACAGTGAATGTAAAACTTCAATTTTAGTGGCAATCCAGATCACTATCTAGATCCTTCAACTTTTGAATGATCCTATGGCTTGATGGAGGTTTGTGCTCTTTGAGTGCTTCCAATTCATATATTTTATCTGTTTTTTCTAACTCTCTGTTAACACAATATTCCATCAACCACTGGACAAATTTGAATAAAACTCCTAGAAATCATAAATTGATTGAATATTTACAACTGATTTACTTTTAGAGACAATCTGATTCAGGATGGATGCCACAGCAAATCAAAATTAGCCAACAAATAAATAGCAACAAATCAGTTTTACAGATAATGAGCTAAAATGTGGTAGTAGCTGAGAGTCATCCCAAACTGTTAATTTGAACAAGTCACATGAGATACTTGTTTAAGACTTTAGCATGCAAGATGGTGTGCATGGATTTCTTTAAGAATTCCAATTATTATGTATTTATTCATTAAATAATAGAAAGGCCTTTTGTATTTTATAATAAACAGTAGGTTATGTTGTGAGAAAGGCTCACAAAGTGATTTGGATGATACTTTAATAAAACAATAAAAGTTGATAAAAAACATACTCATGATTATGAACAATGGAAAAAATATACCTTTAAAGCATACAAATTTAAATTTTTGAGAATGAAATTGTACATTTATCAAAAACAAACAAGCAACAAAACAGGTTATCTTGAAGAAGTCAAACAAAAAGTGGGTAAGTATTGATTTTTATTTTCCAGATCAAGATGTTTTGTTTTAATTTTCTAAGCTTTTTTTCTTTACTCAAGAAGGAAAGTGCATGCAAAATATAAAATTTCTTTCCCAACATGGCAGTATTAAACAAACAAACATACAAAAAAACAACACAACAGACTAGTTTATTGTTTTATGTTGATTCTTTGTGAACAAAGAAATAGTCATTTGTGCAAAAGAACCAAAATTGCCATTGTGATGGACCGAGCAGTTAAGGAACAGCCAGGCACAAGTTTAAAGTTAAAAATGATTGTTTCTTTATTTAACCCAACACCAAACTTGGGTAAATAATGGAATAAATGACAAAAATTGGGCCCATAAAAAAGGTCAAAGTAACAGACATCAACTCAGACTAACTAAAACAAACAGACCTCCCTAAGGGAGACAAAGGGGAAACTTAAATACTGGCTGATCAGGCCACATACAAGACACAAAGGGGAAAACACACAAAAACCTAACTGAAACCAACATAGCAAAATCCCCCCCTCTGGATGAAGAGTAGTGGTATGAACCAATTTGCAGTCTCAGCCGGCTTGCTCCACCCCTTCTCCACCACTCTGTTCTCCTGAAGGATTGGAGCAGCCAGCACTGAAGAAGCTCAAAAAACAAACAAAGGTTAAATTAAGCAGAACATAACAATGTAAACTAAAATGTGTATTCTAGAATACAGGGTGATGTGTTGCCTACTAAACAAAACCAGTTATTCTGTAAATTAAATCCCTAGACTTAAAGAAACCCAAATATAAATGAGGTGACCTATTGTATGTCGTGCGAGTGAATGTTACCACATTTGTGTGGCTGTAACTGCAGCCATCACAGCCATGATTGTTACTTGTAAAAAAAATTGAACTGAAGTTAACAATCAATTGGCCAACAATTTATACTTTTTTTTCCACACATATGTGCTGCACTCCTATGAGGGAAAATAACAAACTGGAATCATTGGTCAGATCCCTAAAGAACAACATTTATGGATGCTGTGCAAGCCATTGTGATCTAATAAGAATGTGAAAGCTCTAGTTTGCTCATAAAAGTTACTAAAGGTAAAAAGCATTTATATATATATATGGATGTTGAAGTTAAACGTTTTCTAAATATACTACTTTATCTCTCTATATACTGGTCACAATGCAATGCAGAACCATGTACACATGCACATGTAAAGGTGCTAAATGTCAATTATGAAAAGTCTTTATAGCTGTCCAAACTGACAAACAAAAATATACACTTCATTAGTATTTGCTGAAATATTTGTCCCACATGTTAAACTGGAGGTAGCATTCCAATAACAATTCACACTAATATGAATCACCATGAAAAATATACAGTATTTGTAGCTATTATCTATTTTTTGTTTGCATTAAGTCTAAATATTTTTCTTTTCTTAAACATCTTAGTCAAAGGTTCATACAAGTGTAAACACATATACAGAAAAGGAAAAACAAAACAAAACAAAACAGATCCTCAACATGGCGTTTACCTTGTCAAGAAAAATGGATAAACAAATCTGTCACACTAGTGACTGATTTGAACTGGCAGACATTACACGACGAGCTCTGGGCTTTCTACTTGACAAGGCTTTTCATTATTTACCACTAAGACAGAAGTGAGCAGTCTAAAATTAGGCCTCCAAAACAATGTAATGTTTCAATTTGAAATGACAGCATTAAATAATGGATGTCATAATTTATGTCTTTGTGTGTTAGAAGTAGGAGTGATATGCATGGGTAGGCATTTATACATTTGGGTTTGGACTGGTCGATAGCTTCGGCTATTTTCTTCCTCAAACTAGTCCCTAGTCACTAGGCTTTGTAGGGTGTGTTGTCCTCCAAAAGGACCATGCATTGTCAAACCAGACAGGGCCACTAAGGGTGACATTCCTGTGAAGCAGCATGGATGATATTGAAGTATTTTTGGATGAGTGGAACAAGTCAAAAGCCTTTTTTTAGACATGAGGTAAATTGCAGAAATGATTTCATCACTCCCATAAAGCATTCAGTCAAATGTCATTCATATTTGTTCTCAAAACATTCAGAAGTTGCCTTAAAGATAGTTCTGTCAAAAAGGTTTTGAAACTTTTACAGTATATATAACCTATAGTACGTCACTCTTTGACTGGCCTCAGGATAGAGAGATAGAGTTTAAGTCTGACTAAACTGAGGAGCTAACAGCTAGCCTAAATGGGGCCACGACCAAAGAGAATTTCTGCCATCTTAAAATGACTCTAATCTAAAAAGAATGTAGTGGTTTATGTGAATGCTATTTTTATGAAGAAAAAAAAAAACAGAAACAAACAAACAAAAAAAAAACAAATGTCAGTTTTGCTTTACATGTTATATGTAAACATTGCTCTGTTGCAGTGACTGCCGGTCAACATAAGATCCTAATTGGTTTTCAGTATTTGTCGTCTTCCAGGGGAATGTCAGGGCCTTGTGTTGTTCAGTAAGACTCACGTCTAATAACAAGGGGATAATGTCATTATTGTCATCTGTCAGAGGTTTTACTGTTTTGGCTCATTAGTTTACATTGACTGTGAGGTCTGAGGACACAAATTACAATTTCAATGAATTTTAAAGTTCAAACTGCCTGATGAGTTGTTGGATCTGTGTCAGGGAGGTCACCATTTTTGTCATGCAATCCTTCACTTCACAGTGAGGCAACCGATCTGTGGTGAATTTTAGATGAGTTATCATCTGTAAATATGAGTAAATAACACACAATAATTCTCATTTTATGAAAATAATTAGGATCTTTCATGAGGCCAGTTCCTGTACAAATTTTCATTTAGTCCTGTTGTCCCTTCTCTGTGGGTCCCCTCCCACTAACACCTGCCCCTGCCACACATACTGTAGATATGCAGGCCATCTGCCCATTATCTCTAATTAATTAAAAGGGAGAAGGCCAGTGACACACCCATAACAAATCCCAAATCATGTTATATTGCCATTACATCCCTTAATCACCACTGACTGTGGGGGTAGTGTAAAGTCCATGCACAGTAGCATGACTCAGTCAAAGCTTTAGAGTCGTTCTACCCTCTGAAACTCCTCGGGGAATCGGGAAGTAAACGGCTCCATTGTCTCTCCCAGATATTCACCTTACAATGAAGCAGTTCCTGCAAAAAGACTTTCAAATTGGTCCATGCTCTCATCACATTATCCACAGAGATTGAAACCTTATCTTCCTCTGCTTTTGGATAAATTCCAGAACATTGACTCCTCTTACCTTGGCACCGTTGCCTGGATTGGAAATGGTTGCCTATAAACAAAGATTTGGCTCTTTACTACTGTAATTTCTTTTTCCATTTACTTATTGTTACAACTGGAAAATATGATGTCATGTATCTATCATTCAGGTTTAAAACCCATTTATCAAACAACCATGCTACAGTTCTTATCAGCTAAGGTCTTGATCACACTGCTCCAATATTTTAGAAAAACTGATATTTTCTGTTGTTTGCACCTGCCATCCACCCACAAATAGATTTTGGTGAAAAAAACACATTTTTCAAAACACTTTTCAAAGTGTTGATTTGAAAAAACTCTTTCACTTTTTGGTGATTTTATGTGGTCAGGAGATATGGAGCCTTTTAGAAATGATGACACAGCAGCCTATTCTGTGCATGCCCGGTATCTTTGTGACCAAAAAACAAACTAATATGGAGCCATATTTTTCTGGGTTTGACACTCTTTATTCTGATCCTGTTGCTGTCAAAACTCTGATTCTGCACTGAAATGTTTATTAGCTGAGAGGAAACTGTAAACATTTAAAAAAAGGAGTTTTGGGAGAAGCTCTTGTCGACCGAAGTAGACTTCAGATGTATTCTCTGTTTTGATATGTTGCATATACAGATTTTCTTGCCACCCAGTGATGAGGCATGGGTGTTTCAAAATTTTTGTTAGTCTATGGACCTCTGACATACATTATAACTACACATGGGAACGTAATGGGAAATTTAAGGCTGAAATGTAGGATGGCTGCAATACAACTTTAAGTCCATGTAAATGAATGGGGCCTAAACATAAAAATACACCAGTTTCTCCAGTTTCTCGTGCTTCTTTTTCCTGATGTTGCAATCACTCGGTATTGCTACATCCACCACAACTGCTTTCCTCTGTTGTTTATCCACCACCACAATGTCCGGTTGGTTCGCCATTACCATTTTGTCTGTCTGGATCTGGAAGTCCCACAGGATCTTAGCTCGG